>NW_009913593.1:372-3591 GCF_000696875.1 Nestor notabilis | reverse complement strand
GGGGGGGGGGGCTTTGGTGATGATGCTGAGTTTATTTTCACCTGAGACATCGGCCTTGCCGCTTCCCCTGCACTTTTGAGCTGTGCCCCAAGTGATGTGAAAAGTGATGGTGGTGTTGGGGGGAGGGGGTATGAATTGTCTCTTGTCCAGAGGCCCCCCACTCCTTTTGACACCCAACCCAGAAGATCCTTGGGTGGCTGCTTTGGGGCTGAATTGGGGAGTTACATCTCCAGAGAAGGATGTAGTCCTGTGGGGTTTTGGGGAGTAGATGCTGAGAGGTAATGGGAAGTCGGGTGCTGAGCTGCTTGGAATTAATGAAAGGGCACGAATCCTCTTCAAAATGTGTAGACAGTGGGCTTCCACACCTTTATGCTCTGCCCTGAATGCCGGTGGCACCCCTGCCTCAAGGGTTTGCTGCAAGAGCCCTGGACTGGAGGCAGCCATCAGCCCAACCACAGCTCTTGGCGTGAAAGTCAAGTTTGGAGCAAGGACTGTACCAACCTCATTTCAGTCATGGACCTTGTTGAGGATGGGGTCTCACAGCCTGGCCCCAAGCCCCAGTGCCACAGGATTGCTGGGAAGGATGAGGGACAAGGGACAGGATATGGCAGCCTCCCAGCCATGGTGGGACACAGCCAAAATGCCCCCAAATATAGCCCTAAATCTCTGTGGCTGCAGAGTGGGGTTCAAGGAGAAATGCTGAGGAAGGCGCTGGTGGGCACTGCTTTAGTTTTCTCTTAAAACAGTTTCCCTGTACCCTCTCCCCCCAAAAAAACCAGCTTTTCACATCACTGAACGTTTTAAGGTTTGGGGTGTTATTTTTAATCCCAAGGTTTCCTGGAGTCCTTCTGTTTTCATACACCTTTATTATTATTATTAAGACTATGTATATCAGACATTGCCTGGGGGGTTGGTTCTGTCGGTTTGCTTTTTTTGTTCTTGCAAAGCCCTTTCTATCCTTTGTAAAGATGATCCAGTTTTCTGAGTTGCTTTTTCTTTTCTATTTTTTCCCCATCTTTTTTTTTCCCCTCTTCCTAATGGATTCCAAATATTAAAAAAAAAAAAAAAAAAGAAAAGAAAAAAAAAAAAAAAAAAGGAAAGAAAAGAAAAACCCTAAAAAAAACCCCTCTCTGTTCCGACCTCGTTTTGAAACTTTAAGCTTTTCTGCTTCTGTAAAGAAAGAAATAAGGCCTCTGTCTTTCTGATCCCAATTGAGACTTTTATGTTCTATGACGATACTAACAAGGTGTAGGTTTTACAGTTTCCTGATTTGTACTGGTAATGCATATTCCAAATAAATAGTTTCTTTTGTTGCAAAAAAAAAAAAAAAAAAAAAGAAACCAAACTTGGCGTATTTTTGGGGAGGAAAAAAGAGGAAAGCAAGGGCTTTTTCCCACGGGGGTACAGGGGGCAGGGGGCAGGAAGGGTTTGGGATGCAGTGGGAGGGTGAGCAAGGGCAATAGCCTCATGCTTGACCCTGCTTCTGGTGGTGTGAACTTGGGAGCTGGAGGGATGCAATTCAGGGATGATGCCTGATGTGCAGCATTCCCGCTGCCCTTGGCACCTTCTCCCATGTCTCAGTTTCCTTGGCAGGGGGAAGCAAGTGCTTCTGGACACACAGATTTGTCCATGCAAAAAATATTTTCAGTCTTTCATTTTCATTGCTTGTTCACTGCTTTTTTGGACTTCTTAGTGCACTTCTTCCAAAAAAGCTGGAATGAGGATTTTCTTTATCACACCCAGGCGTGGGGCAGGGCTGGGGAGCAGGGGAAGTATTGGTGGTTTCTTCTGTTTTCCTGGAGGGTTTTAGGTGTTTTGTTGGTTTTGGTTTTGGTTTTTTTTTTTAAATAGAAACATTTTGAAAACATTTCTGAGCAAAAACTCATTTTACATTTAAAAATCATTTGCAATTCAAAAACGAGCCTGTGTGTGGAACAAAAACCAGGACAGCTCTGCCATGTCCATGGTAGTTTTAGGTGAAAAAGGGGGCAGCTGGAGAGGGTGACTGTGATTCCCTGGCTCCCAAGCTAGGGAAAGGCAGGCAGGACCTGGCACAAACGCCTCCAACATCCCATAGGGAGCAAAGCAGAGGAAAGGAACCCCCAGAGAGGCAGCACAGGGATGCTGGAGCTTGCCTTGAGCTGTTGCCCTGCTTCCCTATGGATTTCTTGTCAATGATTATTCAATCTCCAGCCTGACCTTTCTCTTCTAAATAACACGGCAATATCAGCGCGGGCCAGCCTCCAGCTCCGGCTGCAAATTAACTGTATCGCTCTCCGGCAGGAGACCCAAGGAGCCCCCCGGCCGCCGCGCTGCTAGGCCGCCCCAGGAATTATCTCTCTCCACCGGTGCTCTCCTAATACCAGTTTAAATATCATCTTGCTCCCAGCTGTTTAATTCTAATAAATGCTCATCCCAGCTCCAAACAGAGAAATGCTAAGTCACACTGGGCCCGATGAGAACATTGCCCCGGAAAGGCAGGTGGCAGGAGGTGCTGCTGGGAGGAGGGGATAAAATGCTGTTTGGGCTGGGGGGTCCTGTCATGTATCATTTGGGTGCCAGGATGGGTTTGAGCATGTCACACCTCTCCCAGCCCGAATCTTCCCCCTCCCTGCAAAAGAATAGATGGTTTTAAGATGGGAAAAGGGCACATGCCTCCTAGAGCATTCGGGGCACCTGGAGGGGCCTGGCTGGGTGCAGCATCCTCCCTCCCTCCATCCCCTTTTTGCTGGCTGCTGGGGGCTGAAAGAAACCAAACCTACAGGAACCAAACTGGATTGTTTGTGTTTTCCTTGCTATCATCTTGTTCCCCCTCTCTGCATCCACACCTTTTCCTTCTCCCTCTGCCATTCCCTTATCAATAGGATTTTTGGTTTTATTTCCCCACATTTGGGCAATAAAGTTTGGTGAGAGCAAACCCTGAGGTTTGTGCAGGCTCCCGCACTTTTTCAATTTCACATTATAATATTTATAATATTTTAGACAAAAAATGGGGGGAAAAGACATGGCATGCACCAAGCCCTGCAGATTTCCACCACGGAAGCTTCAAAAGGCTTTTCGTGAGCAGAAACCAGCAACTTGGTGGCAGTGCCGATGCCCTGGGATGTTCTGAGTCCCTTTCAAGCTCCCTGGGGCATGTCCTGACCCACGCAATGCGTCTTGCAGCTTTTTCTCTCCATGGTAAGCTGCCAGCATCCTCCTGGCCCCTGCCTGCCAGCT
>NW_009913593.1:0-336 GCF_000696875.1 Nestor notabilis | reverse complement strand
CCCCCCGCCCATGTCGTGGAACCCCCGGCCAGGAGCCACCACTGGGGCAAAACACTGGTATACAAGGGCTGGCAAATCACACCCCAGTTATTAATAATCCTTCCAAACTAACCGAGTGGTTGGGAGGCATTAAAGTTACTGTTTGCAGTAAAGCCCCCCTCCGTTCGCTGCAGAGTTTAATATACAGCAGGAAGTATCACCTATAAAAGGCGAGGGTTATGTTTTAGTCCAGTTCACCGGGAGTCTGTAACTTACGACCTCCATAAATGTGAGTGGGTCTCTCAAGTCAGCCCATCAGTCTTTCGAGTAATTCTGCTTTGTAGTAAAATGTTTTAC
>NW_009913592.1:5487-6369 GCF_000696875.1 Nestor notabilis | reverse complement strand
GTGATGGGGTGCACTGGGGTAATGGGGTGCAGTGGGGGTAATGGGGTGCACTGGGGTAACGGGGCTCCATTGATGGGGATCTGGTGCTGGGGGGGCTCCAACTTCATTCCCTGAAGGCCCGAAAGGTGTCCCTGGGATCCGGGAGGGATCCCGTGGTCCCGGTGTTCTCCCGTGCACCTTCCCTGTGCCCTCCGGAGCTCCCAGGAATGCTGTTGGTTGGGAAGCGGGATCCGTCTGCTCCCGGTTTCTCACCCCACGGGGCAGATGCTCCGTTGAAACCGGCCGTATCCCAACAGCAGCAATTCCATCCCGGCATCCATGGAATGCTTTGGGTTGGGAAGCCCCTGAGATCATCCGGATCCAATGGGGAAAGCTTCCAGAGGGCAGGTTGCTCCAACCCCTTGACCACATCCAGACCTGCTCCGCTCATCCCAGTGTCCCACCATCCTCCTAGGGAAGAACTTCCCGATACCCAGCTCCTGTGCCTCTTGTTTTAGGGATTTCGGTGCTATTCCCACCTTCTTTTCCCCCTGGAGCTGTTGTGCCTTTAAGACAACCGAGCTCAGGGATGAAGTGTTGGGTTCCATCCCTCCTCCTCCCATGAATTATTCCTGCCTTGAATTCCTTATCCCATCCATCTCCAGGCTCAGTTCCAGCTCCTGACCTCCCTCTTGTCTCCAGCCCTTCAGCTGCTCCCGGTTCCCCACCAGTCTTGTCCTGGCATTACCCTGGAAGCTCTTCCCGGTCATTCCCAGCTTGTTTTCCAGCAGCTCCAGTGTTGGTTTAAGCCAGGGGGATGTTGAGGATGGGATGGGGCTGGGAAGAGGGAACATGTAGGGCCGGGAGCTGCTGCCACCCGTCTCGCTCAGCTTCCCAGGCTTC
>NW_009913592.1:1091-5431 GCF_000696875.1 Nestor notabilis | reverse complement strand
GGGGGGCTCCCTGCTGTGTCCTATGGGAGCTCCCCACTGTGTCCTATGGGAGCTCCCTGCTGTGTCCTATGGGAGCTCCCCACTGTGTCCTATGGGAGCTCCCTGTTGTATCCTATGGGAGCAGCAGGGCCAAGGGGGGACCCTGCGCCTCTGCTCTGCTCTGGGGACACCCCAGTGCCTAAAGGGGCTCCAGGAGACCCGGAGCGGGGCCTTGGGCACGGGATGGAGGGATGGGATGAGGAGGAGAGGGAAGATGTGGGTGGGATCTTGGGATGAAGCTCTTCACACGAGGGTGCTGGGACACTGGGAAGGGTGGAATGGAGAAGGTTGGGATGCTCCATCAGCATCAAGGCCAGGTTGGAGCAACCTGCCCTGTGGAAGGTGTCCCTGTGGGTTGGATCTGCAGGAGCTTTAAGGTCTTGTCCAACCCAACCCATCCCATGGTTCTAAGGGCTTTAGGAGCAAACCCAGATCCTTCTTCCTGCTGGAATCCCGGTGGGAAGGTGGGAGCAGCCCAAATCCCATCCTCAACAAAGAGGTGGTTAAAGGTTCCCCCAGGAGAGGGCACAAGAACCCGTGTGGTGCCAGGAGCTGCTCTGAGGAGCTGGAGCTCCTGTGGGGCAGGATTCCTTCAGCTGGGACATCGGGAGCGGGTTGGCAGGTGCTGGGGGTGCTCATTCCCATGGGAGCAGCAGTGATGCTCCTTTGCTCCGGAGCACACGTGGTTTGCTTGAGGTGGGATCAGGAATGTGGATCCTCTCCTTAAGGTGTCCCTTTTCTTTAGTCATGGGACTTGCTGGGTCTTGATGTGTTTCCCACTTTCAGCTTCCAGGGAATCAGCAACGTGCTGTATCCCATGTCATGGAATCATGGAATCATGGAATGAACCAGGCTGGAACCTTTAAGCCCAAGTCCAACCTTCACCTGAGGCCACCCCTAACCCGTGTCACTGAGGACCTTGTCTCCATGGTTTGGGACCACTTCCAGGGATGTGATTCCATCCTTCCAGCCTATTCCAATGCCTTTGGGGCAGGAATTGTTCCCAGTATCCCACCTAACCCTCCCCTGGGGCAGCTCAAGGCCGTTCCCTCTTGTCCCATCCCTTGGGAAGAGGCACCACAACCTCCTGGCTCCATCCTCTCAGGTCCCCCCTGAGCCTTCTCCATGGAATCCCTCATAGGGCTTGTCCTCCAGCCCCTTCCCCTTCATTCCATCACTTTGGAGGAGCAAATCCCTCCCATCCAGGGGGATTTTGGGATGCAGAAGCCACTTTGGGCTCTCACCGGGGAGCAGATGGGATCCTGGTGGTTTTCCATCACCTGGCGGCGCTCCGGGTTTATCTGGCTCCGGATGGCGCAATCCTCAGGGATGGGAGGAGGGGATGGGGGTGTTTTGTGCTTGGCCAGCTGAGGTTCCTGGGGAAGCTGGTTCCTCCAGCTCAGCTTCCCACCGGGAATAGCTGCAGTGTTTGTGTGGGGCCAAAGGCAGAGGTGGGCATCGCCTCACGTGGCCGTGATCCCGCAGCATCCGGAGCAGCGGCGTTATCTGGGAGTCAGGAAAGGCAGGAGCGGTGAGGTGGTGATGCCCAAAGCTTCCCAACGGGAACTGCTGCCAGAGGGTGACGTCTCAAGCCCTGGCGTCTCCTGGGGACGTTGGGAATGGCTTGGGATGGGAGTCAGGGAGGAAGCTCTTCCCTCTGAGCCTGATGGAACACTGGGATGGGTCGGACGGAGGTTTGGTTGGAACAGGGGCTATGGATGTGCTCTATGGACCCTTGGCATGGAACCAGCTGAGCTTCAAGGTCCTTTCCAACCCACAGCATTCCATGATTCCATGATTTCCTGGGCAAAGGTGGACGTGGCCGTGTACCAAGAGGAGCGTATCTGACCGTGCTTTGGAGGGGCCACCAAGCAGCCTGCTGGGGGGGGGTGTTATCCCAGGGCTCTTCCCAACAGTTTTCCTGCTCCTCAGAGAGCTGCTCCGGTGCCAGAGCACCCCGGGAGGAGGCCGGAGGAGCTGGGTTGGCTTCTCCAAGCCCTTCCCTGCCCAAGCAAGCCGGGACTTGCTCCCATCCATGGGCTGGAGCAAGGCCTGGCCAGGCTTTGTGTTGGAACAGCCAAATCCCTGTCATCTCCTCGGCTGGGTGTAGATCCTGGCGGATAACAGGGATTCCAATGGGGGGGATGTCAGATCCTGCGGGAAGCTCATCCTTCCCTCATGTCCTTCCAGCCCAGAACGTGACGGTGGATGAAATCATGACTGCCTACAAGCAGGCCTGCCAGAAGCTCAACTGCAAGCAGATCCCCAAGCTGCTGAAGCAGATACAGGTAGAGCTGGGGCTCAACCCCCCCATTCCCAACAGGAATCCAGGTGGATTCCCACTCGGGAGCAGGAGCAGGGCTCTCCCGTGGGGTGAACACGAAGCTCCTGGGGGTGCTCCAAGCTCTTCCCTTGGCCGTGGGTGCAGGGCTGAGATGTTCCTCTTCCTTCTGCAGGAGTTCAAGGAGCTGGCTCCCAGGATAGACTGCTTGGATCTCAAAGGTGAGGCCTTGCTCCATCCATCACCATTCCCGGCTGGAATTGTGCTCCCCACCTGGGGCTCCTGTAGCCTTAATCCCAGAAGAGTTAAGTTTCAGGCTGAGGAGTGTTGGCACCCTGGTTGAGGAGCACCAGAACATCCCTAGAACATCCCCTCAAGCAGGAGCTGTCCCTCCCAGCAGCATCCCCATCCCTGCTCATCCCAGAACAGCTCCTCTGGGACACGAGTTTGGGATAAGCAGGAGCATGTTTGCCACATACTTTTCCTGAAGCTCTAGTAGGAAAACTGGGAATGTCTCCCAATTAATCCTCGTTCCTGCAAATCTCAGCTCTTATGGAGCATCTCCTGCAGCTCCAGCGAGGAGAGGAAGGACGTTGCCCTCTCTTCCCTGCAAGAGCATCCAAGGGGATGGTCTCTGCAGGGAATAACTTGGGAATGACCCACGGTGGTGGGTCCACAGGGAGGGGGGGATCCACCTTCCCCCGTGTCCTCCTGGAGCTCATCCCACTCTTTTCCCAGGGGAGAAGCTGGATTACAAGGCCTGTGAGGCCCTGGAGGAGATCTTCAAGCGGGTCCAGTTCAAGATCGTGGATCTGGAGCAGACGAGCCTGGATGAGGACGTGAGTGGCCTGAGCTCTGCCAGGTCCTGGGCCAGGAGGCACCAACCCCATGGCTCCCGGGCTCAATCCGACGGGAAGCGGGGAAAACGGGAATGCAGCGCCTGTGGGGCTCATCCTGCCTGTGCTCAGCTCCACAGGGACTCACTGTGCAGTCAGGGATGTTGTTCCACTGGACACAGGAACTTTGGGACCTTTCCCAGCCCCAAATCCTGCTCTGCTGCTCCCAAACCCTGCTGTAAATCCTGGGGTTACACCTTTGGTTTGAAGCCCACTTGGAAGCTCGGATGCTTCCTTGGGCTGGGAAGTGGCACTGCCTTGGGCAGGGCTGGATAAGCCCCCAGGGAGCAGGCAGCCAATGGCCTGGCCCCAGTATCCAAGGGAAATCCCATTTTCCTGCATCCATGGAAGCGTTGTTCAAGTGCCTCCATGGCCAGAACCTGCTCAGTGCCAAGAGGTGGGATCCCTTTGCAAGGTGCCACCTTCTGGCTACCTTCCCCCCTAGGCTCAACCCCATGAGGTGGCTTCACCAGTGACAGCCCCAGAGCTATTCCTGGTGCTGGGAACACTGGGAATACCCTCCATGGGCATCCCTTGGAGGGGACAGGGAGACGTGGCTGGGCTGACACCCGGGCTTGTTGCCTTGGGAGGGGGTTGAGGAGCACCATGACTCCACACGAGGTGGTGCGAGAGGCATCCGGAGGAGCCAATTTGGGGCCTGGCTCCTGGTTTTCCCCCTTCCCAAGCTCTTCCCAAAGCTCCTCCTCGTGTCCGCAGGGAGCCTCGGCGCTGTTTGACATGATCGAGTACTACGAGTCAGCCACTCACCTCAACATCTCCTTCAACAAGCACATCGGCACCCGCGGCTGGCAGGCGGCCGCACACATGATGAGGAAGGTCTGTGCGTGGTCCTGAGGGCTCTCAGCACCCATCTGCACCCCCGCGGGGGGCCCTAAAGCTCCTCGCTGCTTCCGGAGCCCGTAGGGGTGGCTTTGGGCTCCCCTCTCCCTGAGCCGTGGGTCAGGAGGAGCTGCTGAGCCCGTGGGGCAACGTCGCCTTTGCCACATGGGAATGGGGTGGGAAGGGGCTGGAGATGGTCAGTTCCGACCCCCCAGGGCCACCTTCCACAGTGGCCAGGCTGGAGCATACAAACCTACACAAACACCCACCCTGCCGGTGAAGCT
>NW_009913592.1:692-1060 GCF_000696875.1 Nestor notabilis | reverse complement strand
CACCAACCCACCCCCTCCTGGTGAAGATCTTCCCCCCAGTGTCCCATCTCCATGTCCCCTCTCTCAGGTTAAAGACGTTCCTCCTTGTCCCATGTCTCCAGCTCTCCTGTAGCCCCTTTGGGGTCCCCAGAGCAGAGCAGGGTCCCCTCCTTGGCCCTGCTGGGGACCAGGCTGGGACATGGGCTGGGACGTGGGTTGGGAAGGCCTCGGCTGTCAGTGGAGCACATGGAAGTGCAGCTCCCAACCTCTGGAGCTGGGTGCTCATTATCCTCACACCGGATGAGTAGTGTTGGGTTTGCCTCCTTGACCTCATTGTTGAGTTGAGCTGGAGCCAAGGAGCAGGAGGAGGAGGAGGAGGAGGAGGCAGC
>NW_009913592.1:432-652 GCF_000696875.1 Nestor notabilis | reverse complement strand
CTGCCCGTGGCACCCGGCTCCGGGAGCAGAACCAAGGCAGGATGGGGCTCAGCACCCGCAGTGCCCGGCCCGTGGCTTTGGAGGAGCCAAAGGTGCTGGTGGAGCCCATAATGCTGCTTTAGGACCACTGGTGGGGTGCAGGAGCTCGAGACACCCTTGGGAGGGCTGCAGCTATGGAATGGGTTGGGAAGGACCCAAACACCACCCAGATCCAACCCAC
>NW_009913592.1:0-261 GCF_000696875.1 Nestor notabilis | reverse complement strand
TCCCTATTCCCGTCTGAACCCATCACCCCTGTCAGGTCCTGCTGAGTTTGGGGCTTTCAAGTTCCGGAGGGCTGGGGCAGAGCTGGTTCTCCAGGAGAAGAGGTGGGATCGGCTGCTCGGTCTCCTCCTGCCTCCGCCTCTTCCCCCTCGTGCCCCATGGCCTTAATGCTGAGCGGGAATGATCGTGCCGGTGTTCCCGGTATTCCCTGTTCCCAGACCAACTGCCTGCAGTATCTGGACGCGCGGAACACGCCGCTGCTG
>NW_009913591.1:3491-5336 GCF_000696875.1 Nestor notabilis | reverse complement strand
CAGCATCATGATCAGCCTCTTTGCGCTCTGGGTGTCCTCACGGCCCCCCACCAAAACCATGAACTTTGGTTGGCACCGGGCAGGTAACAGGGCAGCAGCGCCCCTTGGGCTGCCGTCCAGCTCCCACACACCGCAGGAAGCCCTGGCAAAGCCCCTGCACCAGGCGCACAGGCAGGGAGTTCTTTTGCAAGTTTGTATCTGTGGTTGTAAGGTGTTATCTCACTGTTGTGGAACAGAAATAGTCACTGCTTTCAGTTCCTCAAAGAATTTCTTTGAAAACCCATCATGAATAGAATTTTAATGACTTGATACATGAAAGTGTTTTTTGCTCCAGCACTTCAGCACAGAGGACTTAAAAAGCTTCGTGTGTTAAATAGTCATCGCATGGTTTTGTGCCTTAAAGACTTTGTCCTTGCTCCCTTTTACAAGGAAACTAGAGTAGTAGGATTTCTTATTTCTAAGAACTCTCTTCTAGTTGGTTTTGTGATAATTCTTGACGATGAGAAGAAACCAGCCCAACTTCTTGATTGCACCAGACAGGGCACCGGCACAGCCATGCCGCAGCCGGTGAGCAGCCCAACACCAGCGTCCGCGCTGCCTTCGTCCACGTCGTGGGGGACCTGCTGCAGAGCGTTGGCGTCCTCATTGCCTCCTACATCATCTTTTTTAAGGTCTGGGTGGCTACTGGGGGCAAAGGGGATGCTGGGGACACAGGGAGAGCATCTTCAGCCAGCACTGGCTCGGCACAGGGATGAGACGGAGGGGACTGTGTCCCCTCCCCTCTGGTGCCAACGGGGATTTGGGATGGGGTGATCGTGCCAGAGGGGCCCTACCCTCTCCCACCCATTCCAGCCCGAGTACAAGTATGTGGACCCCACCTGCACCTTCCTGTTCTCTGCACTGGTGCTGGGGACAACACTGACCATCCTCCGCGACGTCCTCCTTGTCCTCATGGAGGGTAGGGACCCAGCGTGGGGTCTGGGCTGCAGGGCCACCCCTGGGTGCCACGGCCCTTGTCCCTCCAGCGCTCAGGGCTCTCCCTCCCCAGGCACCCCCAAAGGGATAGACTTCAACGCCGTGCGGGAGACTCTGCTGGGAGTGCAGGGGGTGGAGGCCGTGCACAGCCTCCACATCTGGGCGCTGACAGCAGCACAGCCGCTGCTCTCGGTGCACGTCGCCATCAGTGAGTATCACTCCCTGGGGATGGATTTGGGGTTCACCCGCACCCCAACATCCCCTCCCCTGCTCCTCGCAGGGGCCGGTGCCAGCGCGCAGGAAGTGCTGGAGGAGGCCAGTTCCCGGCTGCAGGGCACCTTCCACTTCCACACCACCACCATCCAGGTGGAGAACTACTCTGAGGAGATGCAGGACTGCCGGGAGTGCCAACCGCCCCGCGACTGAGCCTCCCACAGCCCCCTCCTGTCCCGAGGGGGACTTTTTATGGTGGCAAATAAATTGGAGCACAGGGCTGGGTGTGCAGGTGGGGATGTCAGGTCTGGCAGCGCCAGGGCGTTATCTTGGGTGTCTGCTAAGAGCAAAGGCAACAGGGACAGACCCACAGCCACGTGGTTGGAGGAGAGCAGCTGCTGGAGGCCAGCAGCCTTAGTTTTCCATTTCTATTCAGCTGGGGAAGGCAGCTGGAACAACCTTTTCCTTTCTTTGGGCAGCGCTGCAAGGCAATGGGGTGCCTGGAGCTGTGGGGGGAACCATCCCAGTCTGGGGGAGGGAGAACACACGTGCTCTGCTCTCATCTCTTATCGCTCTGTTTGCCCTCAGGAATCCAAAGGACTCGCCCTTCCCAGGGGCTGAGGGCTGGGAGGCCACACGGGCTATTCCCAGGGTGCC
>NW_009913591.1:3070-3324 GCF_000696875.1 Nestor notabilis | reverse complement strand
GGAGGGCTCCATGCACCAGGAATGGGACACCCGGAGCCGGCCCTGGCCCCAACCCAAATCCCCAGCAGCCCTCAGGGTTTATCCAAGTGTGGGTACTTCTTGCGCAGGATGGAGACCTGGTCCTTGAAGAGGACGGGGTCGAGGCGCAGCTGGGAGGACACGAGGGGCATGTAGCCAAACCAGTCCACCAACTGGTTCAGGCAGTCCTGCTGCGGGGAGAAATCCCGACCACCGGCTGCGCACAGCCCCCGTCC
>NW_009913591.1:1897-2478 GCF_000696875.1 Nestor notabilis | reverse complement strand
GCATCCCAGAAGTGGCTCTGTGCAGGGAAGCCCACGATGCGCTCGGGGAAGCTGCGCCACACCACAAAGGCAAAGTCTACCTGGTGTGGGACGGGGGAGACTGTCACTCGGCTGCAGGGACCTGTGGGAGGGGGCTCACCGCACCCCTGCCTTCCCCCAGAGGTGTGCCCTGCGCATGGGGACATGGGGACAGCAGACACAGCTCCCTGCCAGCCCTCCGGTGACTGCTGGGCACCCGCAGCCTCACCTCACTGGTGGAGAGACTGGTGTGCTCGTCCAGGCTCAGCACGGCGGGAGGTGAAGAAGCGGTCACTGACCTAGAGAGAGGAGACACGTTGGGGTGTGCCATGGGGTGGCTGCCCCAGCTCCTTGACCATGCCCCAGCTCCCTGCCTGCATCCTGGCTCTTCTCACCTTGCTCCTGCCCTGGATGACAGTCAGAGGCACGGTGGTCTGGGGCCATTTCCCACTCGGTGGTGGTGGCTTCTCGCAGCTCCACAGCACCAGGATCTGCAGGGGGAGGACCAGCGTGCCCAGGGCTGTCTGGCTGGGCCAAACCATCATGGTGCATTGGTGGCCCAC
>NW_009913591.1:708-1757 GCF_000696875.1 Nestor notabilis | reverse complement strand
ACCCTTCCCAGCCTGTGGGCCCCTGCCCCATCCCTCCCACTGCATCCTCAGGAGCAGTGTGGGGCTCAGCTCCCCTACCTGGGCGCAGTACTGGGATCCGGAGACAGCTTGGATGAGCCTGAGGATGGGCTGGGAGGGGGACCCTGCCGTCGAGGTGGCCCGGATCAAAGCTGTGAACTTCTTGGAGGGGCTGGAGCCTGAAAAAGGCAGGGAGAGGGCTAAGTGTTGTGGCATGCGCTGGGTTTGCCGTGCTCAGCCGGGCAGTCAGGGTCCTACCGCGCTGCACGTAGTAGAAGGGAAAGTCCCCAAGGTACGTGGAGAAGTCGGGCAAGGCCAGGAGCCCCCCGGGCAGCGTGTTCCAGAGGAAGCGGGAACGGGAGCGGTGCTGAAGCAGCCGGTCCTTGATGATCTGCCAGAGGCCGGAGAGATGCTCCCAGCACCCCGGCTGTGACCCCGGGGGCTGCGGGGGGGAAAGCTCGAAGGCGGGGGCTCACCTCCAGTGTGGTGTGCACGATCTTGTCGACAGAGGAGAAGTACGCATCCCACAGGAACTGGGTCTGCTGCTGGAAAGCCAGCACACGCTCCGGATGGATGCACCGCACGGCAGAGGGGATCTGTGCCACAGGGGAGGGGGGAGCTTGTTTCTCACCTCAGTGCCCCTGGCAGGGCTGCCTTGCCTCTGCCACCTCTGTGCCATCCCTCTGCCGCTGCCCTACTGCAGCTCTGCCCCTCCCTCTTCCTGGAACAGGATCTGGCCCAGGACCCCCAAGGGCTTTGGGTGTGAGGAGATGTTCCAACACTCTCCTCCCTGAGCTGAGCGATGCCCCAGGGCTGCTGCTGGGGTGGGACCCCCTCTCCAGACTGGATGAGACCCTCCTACCCGCAGGAGGGCTGCGGAGGTTTCACCCCCAGGGCTGGCTGGGGGCTCCACCACCGGCATCGTTGGGACCCCTTGTGCCCAGCGTGGGGCAGGATCCGGCCGCGGTACCTGCAGGAGCAGTCTCTCATTGCCCACGACAGCAGACTTGCCCCCGTCGCAGGGCTCCGCG
>NW_009913591.1:0-545 GCF_000696875.1 Nestor notabilis | reverse complement strand
GTCGATGGCCTCCGCGAAGGGCAGCTCCCAGCCATCACTCAACAGCACGGGGATACAGGCAGCCTGCGGCAGGACCCACACAGGCTGGGACAGAGCCCCCGGACCCCGGGGAGGGGCGTCCCCTGTCCCCGCGGTACCTGCAGTGCCTCCAAGAAGCGGAACGAGCCCAGGCGCCTGCCCCGGGGCACGATGCAGAAGGTGGTCCTGATAGTCAAACCTGGGATGGGAGATGGGGGGGGAGTCAGGCTCAGCCTCACCCCTGAGCATCTGGGGTCTTGCTGGCACCCTGCAAGGATGAGCATCCCTCCCGGGGGGGAAGGAGCCAGCCCAGGGCGGTGCTAGGATCAATCTGGGCTGATTTGGCTCCAAACAGCCTTAGTTCCAACCAGGCCAGTGAAGCAGAGGCACCTTGGGTGATGGAGGGATGTACCTGCGCACTGCTGAGAAAGGAGGGGTCCGGATAGGACCCTGGTGTGCTCTGAAGGCATCACCCAGCTCCCTCCACCCACCCGGAATGAAACCACACGCAAAGCCGGCGCCTGAAC
>NW_009913590.1:527-3475 GCF_000696875.1 Nestor notabilis | reverse complement strand
AATCTATAGTGTATATATTTATAATCCATCATTTGGCTACCGTTCTACAATGTACACGTGCTGCCTTTTTGTTAATCTCTTAATGTTATGAATGGTCATACATTTTTATATGTGCTTCCTGCTTTGGTTTTGTTCCCCCCTAAATTTCCCAATCTTCATCACAAATAGGCAGTTGTGGGGTTAGTTTTAACACTAGATTTTTCTACTTTTAGTCCTGAAAGCTGGAAATTGAACTCTAGTCTTGGCTGCAGACTGGTACTTCAGGAATGTGGAGGCTGAGATACCCACTAAGGATTCTTTTAGTCAAGAAAAATCAGTGTAAAACGTCTCCATCCATAGTTTAAGAAGCCCAACTGCAGCAGAATGTCTTTGTAGGATGAAAGATTCTGTTTGCTCCTCTGGCACACGAATCTGTCACAACAGACCTTATCCATAGTGACAGGAATACCTACAGAGGAAACGCACGGGGAGGATTTTCCTGACAGGTTGTTGTGCATTCCCGGGGCGTGTTGTTGCTCTCCCAGCTCACTTCGTGCCTTTGCTTCCCCTCAGCACACTGGAACATCTGAAGCGGTGGCTGCAGCCCGATAAAGTGGCCATCAACACGGAGGAGGTGCAGTGCCTCATCCCTCCAGAGCCGCAGCCGGAGAAGCAGGAGACTGAGGAAGACCCTCCAGCTGCAGAGCAGTGAGATACGCACCAGCTCCTGCTCTGACCCTGGTGAAGTTGTACCCAGTGATGATAGTGATAACAGAGGAGGGGGAAATGTGCCAATTTTCAGTCACTTAAATTACCCCAGCACACAAAACCCCAGCTCTGGACCTGCAGAGGCAGTGACCACCCCTTGTTCTGGGCAGGAGTGGGAGGCCTGTGACACAGTGTACACAGAACTCAAAGCTTTCTTACTCTGATCTTCTCCTAGCCTGCAGCAGTCTAATCATTCCAGTCCAAACTGTTTGACATTCACCAGGAGACATAATAAACAAAAGAAAAGCGGTTGTTCAGAAGCATTAGAAAACATAATGGTCCAGAATAGAACAGCTCAAACCACTGAGCTGTTCTGTCTTGTACCTTTTAAATTACTCAGTTGGGCATTGTGTTTCCTTTCCTGCAAGTCCATTGTGGTGTTTCCCACAGATCTTCAGTCTTTCAGCCTCGGTTGGCCTGGAGCTGTGCCTGGGGGAAGACAGATACTTTTCACCTACATGCATTTGGAACCCTAGAGGAAGCTATTGTTGCATTGATAGTGTCATCGACAAAGTGACTGTTGAACATTCCTCTCTATGTAAACTCCCACATTTATCATCCCCCTTTATCAGCCAAGCTCTGTGCTGCAGAACAGACTGGAGGGAGGGGTGGGGTTTTGTCTTCTTGGTTGTTTTGTACCTGTTCTTTATCTCCTTCAGCCTTTCTAAAAGAGGGTCAAATGAGATTCAGTATCAGGAAACCACAAGTGATAACCAGGGGGGCTGCCAATACCTTGTTTCCATCACAGACTTGTGTAGAATTACTTGTCTTTAAATATATTCTGCTATTTGATTGGGTTTCAGCCTGTTTAACCCCGCAGAGCGTTACTGCCCGTTGCTAATCAGAGACCCTCTAATCACGTACTTGTGTGAGACGGGTTCCTCGCTAACCCGCGCTTTCTGTGCCGCACTGACACGGGAGGTCGGTAGAGGGAAGCAGCACACACCTCCTGCACATGGAGCTCCTGCAGGGCGCTTGGAGGGGCCGTGCTGGTGTCGCACACGTTGGCTTCGTACCACGTTCATCGTGTTTCTGTGTGAAAACACATGTTTAAGAGTAGCTTCTTGGCAGCCCTCCCTTGTCTCCTGCCTCCATCCAGTGTTCCCGTGTTCACTGGCAGCTGCTACACTGCTGGTTCTTCTTCAGCACCGTGACTGCTGCGCAGGAGTCGTGCTCATCATCCTCTGTTAGAACAAACACTTGGGTTTAACACATGAGAAACAGTGAATCACCCAAACGTCAGGGACACAAGACTTGCAAGTCTCGCGTCGTGTTGGAGGGTGGGTTTTGTCATCTTTTAATTTAGCTCTAAAAATAAGGCAGCTTTCCTGCACAGATGCAGTGCTGTGAGCACCTCTCTCCCCTCTGAGGTTGAGCTGGAACAAAGATGCTTCAGAGCATTCACCAGCAGTGCTGGGTACAAAGAAGGGTACAGTGTCCCTGATTGCACCCAGGCTGTTCCTTAATCAGTTCTTGTCATCAGCAGTGACTGTGAAGATGCTTTGTATTATTTTGCCTATTCCCATTAAAGCGAGATGAGAAAGAAATGTATTCAAGAAACCTGTACTGAAACACAGTTCCTGGTCCTATAACCCAGCATTTCCTCTAGAGAAGGGACCTCACACAGAGTTGCTTTCACCATTTCACATTTAAAAATTGCTCAGAAGCCCCAGGAAAGGGTCTGGGGAAGAACTGTGCTGATACAGAAGGAGCTGAGGACTTTGGTTTTGTATTGATAGACAAACGTGGAGACCTCAGAGCAGCTTCCAGTATCTGAAGGTGCCTACAAGGATGCTGGGGAGGGACTCTTCATTAGGGACTGTGGTGGTAGGACAAGGGGTAATGGCTTTAAACTTAAACAGGGGAAGTTTAGATTAGATCTAAGGAAGAAGTTCTTCACAGTGAGGGTGGTGAGGCACTGGAATAGGTTGCCCAAGGAAGTTGTGAATGCTCCAACCCTGGAGGTGTTCAAGGCCAGGTTGGACAGAGCCTTGGGCAACATAGTTTAGTTTGTGGTGTCCCTGCTCGTGGCAGGGGGTTGGAACTGGATGATCTTAAGGTCCTTTCCAACCCAAACCATTCTATGGTTCTATGAAACACAGGACCTTTGCTGCTGGTTACACCTGCCTGACTGTGCAGGGGACGGGAGAGCGAGAGGTTCACCTGCCTTCATTTGTCCCACGTGCCTGCTCCTCTGAGCA
>NW_009913590.1:0-491 GCF_000696875.1 Nestor notabilis | reverse complement strand
TTGGTGGGGCGGGGAGCCAGTCCTGTCACTGCACAGGGAGAATATGCACTGGCTGTTTCCACCCAATCCAGGGACTTCCAGTAAAATTCCAATCACCAGCTCACCGACCAGGTGGGTCACAGCTTTCAAACCCATCCCTTGTGCCTGTTCAGAGACAGAACCCCCTTGTGTGGGGCAAGACAAGCTTTGGATAACAGTGACTTACCCACAGGGCCTGGAAGCAGGAAAGATCAGGTCAGAAAAGGCTTCTCCAGGATAACACATGCAGGGGGAGACGCTCCATCGTTGCTGTCAGGTCGTCCTGGCCATGGTGCCGCTGGACAGGGGGTGGATGTGCCCCGTGCCAGTGTGTGCTCTGTGTGCCGTGTTCAAGCCCATCTCCCATCTCAAATGGTCTTTTAAGAGCCGCCTGCTTCCCTTGTCTGATTGTTGTGCTGTTTAAAACCCTGAGCAGCTCTCAGCCAGGCTGTGAGGTGGAGACAAAGATGATT
>NW_009913589.1:5006-6587 GCF_000696875.1 Nestor notabilis | reverse complement strand
AAGTGATTTGGAAGGAAGGAAGGAGAAAGCCTGGCTTTGAGTGGGTTTAAGCCCCAGCTGTTACTGGTGTAGAGGGTCTGTGGCCTTTCCCCACCTTGCCATGCTGTGGGGCCCCACTCAGGACATTTCCAGCCCTGGAACCATGACTTGGTTCTGTGCAGTCACTGCAGGGCTATTACCTTCAGGCTTTTACCTCAGGTTTCCTGTCTTAAAGGCAGTTTCCGATAGCGTAGCCAAGAACTGAACATACAATTGCAAGTTAAGCTGATGCAATGCTCTAAACTGATACAAGGACATCAGAACCAAGTGTTTAATTAAACTGGATTGTAAACCAGTTGAATGAGAGCAACCAGTGGGTATAGGCAAAGCTTCAGTTACTGCCAAGTGCTTTTTAAAGGTGAAAAAAAGGCAGGAATGTGAGGAAAAAGTCCCAAGGCACAAACGGACACAGGTGCCAAACTCCCATTGAACAAAATCTGCTTGTGATTATTAATCTCCCCCTTCCACATCAGGACCTCGGACCTGAATCCGTGATGTACCTAATGCTCTGCCATGTCAGAGTCCCCCAGGAGACTTCAGATGTTCCTACAAGCCTTGGTCCTGCTCTGTGCCCATCAGCAGAGGTTTGGGCTCACCAAGAGATGGAAGCAGCTCCAAAGCTTGTTTGGGTTTAAAGCCAGGGTGTCTGTTTAGGTTCCTAAAATGAACTTGAAATCCTAAGCACAGGCTCCTTCAGTATGCTCTTGGTTTCCGGACATAGACCACATCATTTACTACACTGGTAACTGTTGTGCACTTTCACCACCTAATGTAAATAATAATAATACAAAAAATAATATGGCACTAATAAGTGCTTGGTTCTTCCTCCCCATAGGGAATTAGCCTAATTGGTCTCTTGAAGTTCCTTCCAAAGCGATGTTTATGTGGTTTTATGACTATCCCATTAGGTTTGTTAAACTGGACTTGGTTTAGAGATGTTCCTCAGCTCCATGGTCTGCAGCACACTCTCTCTTTTGCAGGAAGAAGTGAATAAACAGCTAAGCCACTTCAAATGCATGACCCACAGGAATCCCTGTTACACCAGCAGGAGAGGATGGGGAGGTAAGCAGGCTGGAAAGCCGTCATCAAGATGGGAATGTCACAAAAGCCGGGGAGTCTTGGCTTTTAGGAGGAAAAGTGAGCAGTTCTAGCAATTCCTTCAAAATATTTCCATTCATAAAAGATCAATTTAGTACAAATTTCTCATCTTCCTGTAGAATGACCAAGCCCAGAAAGCCAACTGTGTGCTGGGCTGCACCCCCAGAGTGTGAGCTGCGGGTCAAGGGATGGAATTCTGCCCCTCTGCTGCGCTCTGGGGAAACCCCCCCTGCAGCCCTGATCCAGCTTTGGGGAACAGCACAAGAGGGACGTGGAGTTGTTTACATATTAGGCAGAAGCTGTTCCCTGTGAGGGTGCTGAGGCGCTGGCACAGGGTGCCCAGAGAAGCTGTGGCTGCCCCCTCCCCGGCAGGGTTCAAGGACGGGGCTTTTAGCAACCTGATTCTTTTTTCTGAAAAAAACAGTCAAGAGGGCACCGTCCAAG
>NW_009913589.1:0-4786 GCF_000696875.1 Nestor notabilis | reverse complement strand
CGGGGCAGGGGTTGGAGCTGGAGGAGCTTTAAGGTCCCTTCCAACACAAAACATCCTGTGACTCTGTGATTAATTAATCTTACTGGTTTGGATGCATCAAACCCATGAAGACAAATACAATCCACTGTCTCATTCGATTTAAGCTGCTTGAGGGAAAAAAAAGACACGCGACAAACCCATGAAGACAAATACAATCCACTGTCTCATTCGATTTAAGCTGCTAGAGGGAAAAAAAAAGACAGGCGTAGGAAGATATTTCAGTCTCTACTTTTTTTCCTTTATAAGTCATTAATGGCACTATTTCCTTCCAAAGTTGTTACTGACATCATTGTTTCCTTTCAAAGTCCTTAATGGCATTGTTTAATGAAGAATAACTTGCTCTTGTATAGTGCTTTTGCAGACAAACAACCCCAAAGTGCTTGGCAGTAGTGAATTTGTCAGGCAAAGAGGGAAAATGAGGCACAAAGGGAGGAAGTGACTTGTCCAAGGCCAGAAAGTTCCTGATGAGGCAAAGCTGGGAGCGCGGGTGGCTCTTGGCTTGTTTTAATCTCAGAATCCTTCTGTGGGTGTTTGTACATTAGAAATGCAGCATTTAAAGCGTAACGGAGCAAGCACAAAGTAACCCATCTGATAAACCCTAATCTGAAAGGGGGTTGTTTCTTTTCCTTTCACAAAGACCTTCGCTCAGCAGAGCTGTTCCTTAAGAACAGATACCTCGATGTAATGCTTTTTGTGAGGATATGAGCAGGGCAGAGGGGGGAGGAAGATCGGGGGGGTGTGGTAGGTGTGGTTAATGAAGAGCAGGGGCAAAGGTCTCACTTTCTTTCCCTCGGGAACGAGGTGCTGAAGCTCCTGTTTAAACAGAGACTTTGCCTTGGCAGGTCGTGGTCCAGCCTCCCAGCTCCCAGTCGTGCAGGGTACCAGAAGCCATTGCAGACCTCAGGGTTTTTTCCTTGTCCTATGATGGGAAAAGAGAGTTTGGAGGCCTGATATACTGTAGGAAAATGTTCACCACGGTGCTGGCTGATTGCAACTGAGATTTCACTGCATTGGGAGGCATCGCATCTATGGTGTAGAAAAATCTCCCAGTTCTATGCCTTGTCTCTACCAGCCTGTGAACATGGACCTGTTGTTGCTGGGTGATAAAATCAGGTTTTGGTGAAGAAAAAGGGACAAAGTTTATATCCTTTATAAACCCACCACAAGGGCAGTAGAAGTCCAGAACTATCGCATTAGCAGCATTATGTGTGGGAGAGGAAAAGAATGAATTTGGGTAAAGTTTTGTGTATTCCACTGAATCACTTGTGATCATTCCTTGCTATATTACTATCATTCTCACGTTTATTCCTATTACAATCACTGTTAATTATGATGGTGGAAAAAGCTCATAGTAGGGGGCAGGAACTAGGTGATTTTTAAGGTCCCTTCTAACCCAAACCATTCTGTGATTCTATGGTGCAGAGAGGCTGAGTGCCATCAAGACCCTGGAGTGGTGCAGAAGGTGTGGTAAGATGATATTTCCTCCTCAAAGTTCTAATAAGGCAAACAGAGAAGAAGGGAGAAGCAAAATAATTTACCTGAGGTCTTGCAGCAGGTCCTTGACTGAGCTGGAGCCCATCTCCCCAGCTTTGCAGGAGAATTCTCTCCTATAGATTCTTCTTCAAGGAGGGATGCTTATTGGCCTCAAAAATTGACAACTAGCATATTTCTAAATGTTGTGGGATCCAAACAAAGGATACAGAGGAAAAAACATCACAAGCAAAGCTTTAAAGAAAGCTGAACTAAATGGTTTTGTGTAAGTAGGATGTATAAATAACGTGTGTAGTCTTCTCACTGTGCTAGCAAGTGTTTGAAGAGAGATGGAGGAGCTCAAGGTGTACACATCAGTGAGAAGGATGGGAAGTGTGGTCTGAAGTGAGAAAACAGCTTTCTAAAAGAGAGAGGGTTTGGAGAGTTCTCCCATTCTGTGGCCTTCTCCCCGGTGGCTGCTGCTAACAGAGGATAAGACTTTCCTGCTGCTATCTGTGGAACTGATCCCCCCGTTCCAGCTGAGAGATTTATACTTTAAAGCAGCAGTTCTTGCTGGTGACTGGAAGGAATTTGGCTGCCGAGTGAGGATTACTGCTCTTATCTGCACAATTCCCTCTTCCTTCAACCTGCCCAAGAGGAACAGGATAAAATCTAGTGGAGCAAACAGGTTCATGAAACAGGGGCGCAGATTTGCCTGTCCACAAATAGGCAAGTTTTTGCCCTGCTTGGAGCCAGATAAATTACAGTCCTTACTCATGATAATCTCAAATGACAGTTTCGCCATAAATGAAGGAAGGAAGAGTCTTCAGTCCCAGGAGAAGCTGTTGGAAGAGGCTGGGATACTGCACAGAGAGGCAATCTATCACTGCAAGCCATTAAGTGTGTACATCCCAGTGTTTCCTTGCATCGACCCTTTGTGTAAGCCAGGCCATAAGCACTTCTCTAATGCAGATCAGTCATGACGTTTCCTAAGAGCATGTGGAGTTATCATAAGCAAGAGAAATGTTCATGTTTGGGATTTAGTTGTTGTTCTTTTCTTTAACATAGGATGTATGTATTTTATAGATAAAATACCTAACATAGGAGTAATCTGGAAAATGCAATCGTATGGCCTTGTACCCTGGTAAGAGTATTTTGTTTAACATATCTCAAGAATTTCCATGGCAGGCACTTAGATGATAACTAAGTTTATGTTATTTTTAAATACTAATCAAGGAAATGCAAAGGATCCCCCTGGAAATGGAAGATCAACTGTAACAAAGACTCTGAGGACAGAGAGAACCGTTCTGCTTACGACATACAAGCCTTGGAGAAGCCAGTTCCCTTATCCAGAATTTTACAGTTATGGTAGTAAATTACTAAGTTTAGTATCAACTTCTGAAGTTACAACTGAGATACTGAGGATAATGGTTCCCATGAGTTAGTACACATCGTTTGAATTTTGCCTGCTTCCTACATAGAGCCACAATTTAAAACCCGGTGGATAAAAGCACAAACGAGCATTACAAATTAAATATCTCCATGTCTCCTTTTTCACCAACTTGTAACTTTCCCCCAAATTTCTCTCAAGAAACCGCTGTGCCCTTTCCTCCCTGGCCTAGCCTTTCCTCACCACAGGAATTACTTATGTAAATTGGAACTTAATCCCCTGAAGGCAAATTTGCAGTTCAAGTCCAAGTGTCTGCTGGCATGGCCAACTGGAACCAAGACGGTCAGGGGATGGCGGATGTTTAGCATTTTGTCCCGAAGCCTAAGACAATCTTAAACCACAAGGATCTCCTTCAGGTTACAAAGGCAACCAGCCAGATTTTCCCTCTTTTCTTTTAAACAAGTTCCTAACACAATAGATAAAAGGAAGAAGAAAGAAAAAGAAAAAGAGGGGGAGAGGAGGGGAAAGCCTCCCAGAAAAGTGAGCTAAGGCTGAGTGAATTTCCAGCAATGTGGTGACCGTATTGTCTGCCCCTGTGACTCTCAAAGGAATGGAATAAAAGGAAGACAGCAACCCAGCAGGCAGCTTCTCAGGGAGCCGTCTGCCTTCCAGCCCCTTGATGTAATGCTTGAACAGGTGCAGTATAAAGGATGCTAAACTGGTGATTACTGGGGCTGCTGGAATGGGTTTCCTCCCCGCTCTCTGCTGAGGTTTTGCTTAAAGAAACTGGATGATGGGCTACACCGACCTTCCAAAGACTACCTGTCACAAGGGGAATGCCTTGAGCAAGAAGAGGGTCACCAGCCTCTGAGACATGGACATGGTTTCTGCTCTTATTTATGTTGCTATATCCAGGAGCAGTTCCTGTGGAGCCACCGCAGTGATGCGCTTGCAGCACGAGAGCAGAACTGAGGTTGTGTTCCAGGGATCACCTTTCTGCAGAAACATAGATGGTGGTGGAGACTTTTGAGCAAAGATATGGCAGCCTGGCTACTCCCTTACATGCCAGCATCTGAAAACAGTCTTAAGCCCTACAGACAGCCCTGCTACAGCAGCACAGCAACTGAAGAGGACCCATTTTTCTTTATCGATGCAAACAAAAACATGTTCACTGTGAGGTTTTCTACTGATCCTCTGCCCATTCTGGCACCAGGCACTGCCTTTTTATCATGAGGCCAGCGTGGTGCCTTGGTAAGGACCTACACAAGACCAGGAGACCTGGGCTCTGCTCCCTTGGAGCTGCTCTGGGTCCTCCTGAAGATGATTTCAGGCAGAGCTGGAGCCACAGGAACACGTTACATGAATTCTTCAGGTTCCTCTTAGGTCTCTTTTTTAAGATGTAATTATTTTTGTGCTCAGTGCTTGGGTTCTCCTCACTTCTCCTTGTCTATTCTGGATGATGTCTCCAAGGCGAGAGCTGTTTCTCACAATATACCAGGGTTCTTACGGTACTGTGTGGACACTGGCACAGGGTGCCCAGAGAAGCTGTGGCTGCCCCATCCCTGGCAGTGCTCAAGGCCAGCTTGGATACAGGGGCTTGGAGCAACCTGCTCTAGTGGAAGGCGTGGTTGGAGCTGGATGAGCTTTCAGGTCCCTTCCAACCCAAACCATTCCATGTTTCTATGATTCTATGATTCCCTGATTCTGATTCTAGGATTTATGGGCCCCGTGGGTGCAATCCCATACATCACAACTCACTATACTTCAGCATTATTTCCCTTTACTGGTTTCCAGCTGATTCCTGACGCTTGTCCTGCTGGGCATAAACCTCCACGGGGGCCCATTTCCCTCCTTCCACGCAAAGATAACAAAAACAGGTGCCAAGGG
>NW_009913588.1:8462-12227 GCF_000696875.1 Nestor notabilis | reverse complement strand
ATGTACCTGTTCTGCAGGACATGGGCATGAGGGAGATGCGCGGGGGGTGGTGATGCACAGACCTCCGCATGGAAACACGGATTAGTTTGGACGGGATTTGCTCATTTGCTTGTAAAGCACAGACTCAGTGGAGTTTAAATAGGTTTTCAAGTAACCTGGAAAGCTCAGCAGATGGGGAATGTGGGCTTTATACACACACTATAGATTTTTTCCATTCAATTGCAAAAAGGCTGTTACTGGAGGGGGGGTCGCTCCCCCTACTAGAACCATCTCTGTGGGGCTGCTTTGGGAAGGGGAGGATGTGGTGTTATGAACAAGCTGAAATGAATAAAGTAACATGCAAGACGAACAATACTGGCAGTGCCAGTAGGAGCTTTCTAAACCCCGTAACATTTTCCAGCTGCTCACTCCTAAAGCATCAGGCTGGAGCTATAAAACTGCAGCTCAGGTGGGTGAGAGGGAAAGGGGGTTCTGAGGAAGAGAGTGAGTCAGAACCACCCTCCCCAAGTAGCCACAGGCAGGCAGTGTTCAGTAGCAGTGGCCAGTAGATCTGCCCATGTTGGCTACCAGCTTACTTGCAGAAGGGGTTTGCAGTTTGTAAGCAGATCCTGGATTTCTGGGTAGACAGTGATTCTAAGTTTCCACATGCACACATACACATGATCTCCCTTCCCTCCAGCTAAGAAAAGTGGATGGCCTGTGCTCTCTGTGGCCCAGTGCTCAGATAAATGACTCACTTTTGGAAGTGCTGGGAGCAGCACGGATCCCTGCACACACTCCGAGCCTGGCAGCCTCCCTTGTGTCTGGGCAGGCTGGGAATGCCAGGAGTGCCCATCCCAGGGGACCAAAGGCAGCCTACGGCAAGGGGCTGGGATAGAGGTGCTGCTTCCAGGGGGAGCAGGAGGATGCACTGGGGGGGTAGGACCGGGGGGTCCCTGCTGGAAGGGAGCAGGGAGAGCTGGGGTGTTGGAAGGAGGATATGCCTGCTCACACCTTGCTGCTTCATGGCGGGAGCTCCTGCCCCATGGGCTATTGGAGGCAGAGAAGCCTAATCGGCGGCACTTGGTGGCTTATGCTGGGTCTTGGCATGGGCAGGGGCTGTACTTTGTGTTCACGTGTTTGCCATCATTGCTTGGCCCTCCTTCACCTATCTTTACCCGCTCAAGATGAGCCAGAGCCCTGCTGCTCTGTCCCTGGATTGTGACAGCAGGAGGGCTGCGCACACCTCCCCCCGGTGTGTGCACATACACACTTGTGCACAGCCCTGTGCACACACACACGGGCACACTCACTCCCCAAACAGGAGGCAGCTCAGTCCTCCCCAGGCTGCAATGCTCTCTGGTGACTGTCCTGGTCCCTTCCCTCGCCTTTACCCGGCAGAGGTGTCTCAGTGCCACTGGCACCATCATCCTGCCAAGCCCATGAGAGCTGGGCTGAGGGCCTGCAGCTCCTTTCTCTGGTCAGTCCCGAGGCTGCTCTCAGGCCATGCCATGGTGGTGCCAGGGAGCTCCGGCTGCTTCCCAGCTGAGCCGCAGTGACCCCGGAGAGAGCCGGGTCCTCCCGCCTCACTGAGCACCTCGCGCCAGCCCATCTGCTCCTGCCTCAGCTCTGCTCTGTGTGCCCGTACCCTCCTCTTCTCCCACTCTGCCGTCTGCCACGTCCCCGTGTCCTTAATCCCTGCCTCACCTCACATCCCTGCTGTCTCTGCCCCCGTGGGCGAAGTCCATCTGCTCCTGCAGTAGCCCTGCATTCAGCTGGAGCAGCCTTGGTCTCCATCTGTCCCACCAGCACTCCTGCATCCTTCCCATGCAGCCTTCCTCCTGGGCCCCTCATCCTCAGTGCCTGGGTTTGCTGCTCGGCTCTGGAGAGGTCAGTGTGCCTGGGGCTGGCCGGTACCCTGTGGCTGCAGGCACCATGGCAAGAGGGAAGAGACTCCGCTCCATGCAGCATCCATCCAAGGGATCTGAGGAAGTTTCCAGCCTCCATCCCGCTTGGAACCTTGGTTGTTCCTGCCTCCCTGGTGGATGGAGCTGCGATGCTGCAGCCCTGCAGAGCAGCTGGGCAGCACCTCTTTTTCCTCTGCTCACTCTAGCATCATACTTGGTCCAGTGTGACAGTACCCACAGCCAGGTCCAAAGGCTTTTGGGCTGGCCCTGCCGTGGGCGCCCCCCCCTGCCACTGGCAGCACTCCAGAAGGACAGATCCCCCCTGCCAGACGCTGCTGGAGCTGTTTCTGGCATGCTGTTCCCACAACTGCTGCTGCAGGTGGGATTCTGATTGTCCTCCCAGCCTGTCTGGCCACCCGGGCCATGATGTGCCCAGCACAGCCCAGCTCTGAGGCTCTGGGGGACCTGTGCACTGGTAGCAACGTGGTCATGAGTGTGAGAGCAGCAACTGCCCTCAGCACCCAGCCTCCCATACACAGCAGCACCCCAGAGGTGAGGGTGCTCAGCCTGCTTCCAGCACCAACACAGCTGCACCCCTTAACCTGCACCCTTTAACCAACACAGGCACCCCTTAGAGGAGAGGTGCCTGGACCCACATGGGCTGAGGAAGAAGCTCCTCTGTGTTGCTGGCGGAGGCACCACGGTGGCTGGTGGGGCTGGGCAGCACTGGCTCCCACTGGGGCTCAGACCTGGGTGCTGGGACACCAGAAGCAGGACCCAATCCGTAACCCAGCCCAGGCACCCAGCAGCAGTCTAACACTGGGGGCACTGCTCCATCCCCTCTCCCTGCACTCCCCAGACCCCTCTGCTGTCCCTGTCCCCAGTGTGTGGGGTGGGCTGGGCCCTCCAAGTCCGGCCCCTGGTGAGACCTTGGCAGCATGTGCCTGGGATGGGTGCCAGGATGACGGGGTCTCACTGTGCTTCCCTGCAGGAGCTACTGTGCCTATGTGGTGCAGCGCAATGTGACGTGCGCGCTGCAGGACGGAGCCGAGAGCTACATCAAGGCTGAGTACCACAAGTGCAGCTGGGGACCCAAGTGCCCAGGGAAAGTGCTGTGAGTATGGGGGACCCCAGACCCATGGCTCCCTTCCCACCAGGCCACAGCTCTGTCGGGCTCCCGAGGCTCTGTGCCACCCACCCGACCATGAACCCCGCTCTCCAGAGCACAGTGAAAGGGGTTGAAGGGCTTTCCCTGAGTGAGACAGTCAATGCAGGGCAGAGGTGCTGGGAGGAAGCAAGATGGGATCTGTCAGTATGGAGAGGGAGCCTATCCCTGATCAGGAAGTCACGGGAAACTGGTGGGGTGCATCCCTAGAGACATTCCAGGCCAGGCTGGATGTGGTTCTGGGCAACATGATGTAGTTGAAGATGCTCATTGCAGGGCGTTGGGCTAGATGAGCTTTGAAAGTCCCTTCCTCCCATCACAAGTGTTTCAACAGCATCTGGGGACTTGAGGACATTCTGCAGTTCCTGGTACCCATGAAGGAGAACCCCAAAGCAGCTCTCACCTCTGCAGTGTCTGCTGCTCAGCCCCTCCAGCCCTTCAGACAAAACTGGGGTGAAACCAGAGTGTTTTCTAGACCCACAGATGCGTTTTCTGCACAGCCTCAGATGCTGCATCACACATGAGAGGGAAATGTTTCTTCCATACACCTGGACCATCAGCTAATGATTCATTTCATCACAGCTCTGAGGAGAAGGACTTGAGGGTGTTGGGTGAGAAGCTCCCTATGACCTGGCTTCAGTGTACTCTTGAGCCCAGAACCCCCCCGTGTGCTGGGTGCACCCCCAGAGTGTGAGCAGCAGGTCAGGGGGGGGA
>NW_009913588.1:332-8084 GCF_000696875.1 Nestor notabilis | reverse complement strand
TGCCTGCCCCATCTCGGGCAGTGTGCAAGGCCAGGTTGGACACAGGGGCTTGGAGCAAGCTGCTCTAGTGGAAGGGGTCCCTGCCCATGGCAGGGGTTGGAGCTGGATGAGCTTTAAGGTCCCTTCCAACACAAACCAGTCTGGGATTCTCTGATCTTGTGTTCTTCGGGTCCAAAAGGTGCCAAACTGTGTGTCATCTGTCACAGTGGTCATCTATATCGAGCCAGAGACCAAAGCAACAAATACACTTGTGCTTTTCCAAACTAACAATGGGAGTCTCAGGTTAAAAACAATTCCAACCAAGAAACCTCACCAGAAAGCACAGGTACAGAACCAATGGCTCCGCTCAGACAGCCCCTCCTCACCCCAGGCTGGTTCTCAGGCTTGTCTAGTTGTGTTGCCAGCTGGCTGGGGAGGACTGTTCTTCTCAAGAGCTCTTGAAGGTCTTGAAGGTGGGTCATGGTCTGCAGGTGCAGGACACGGGTCTCAGCCAGGCTTTCCCATGTGCCCAACAGGACCCGTGGCCCCGCTCTTCTCTACTGCTCAACATTGAGGTTGCTTCTCTAAACTGTCTTCTCTCTTCCTCCCCTCTCCTGAAAAGGTACCGCACCTTCTTCAGGCCCAAATACAAGATTGGATACAAGACAGTGACTGAGCTGGCCTGGAGGTGCTGCCCCGGCTTCATGGGAGAAGGGTGCCACGACAGCCCCACTGACCAACCCGGCCTCCTGCCCCAACAGCCCAGCCCCAGAGTGCCCCCCGGGCAGAAGATGTTTCCAATCCCCAGGCTTCCTCCCTATCCCAAAAGCCACCCTGACCTGTTTCCAGGACCAAAGAAGAACCAGTATGGTGAGATCTTGCTCCTGCTTCACATGCCCAGATTACCACATCACTGCATGCTCTCACACCTCCTGGTTCTTTCTGCTCTATTCCAGCCCAGGGCATGGATTGGGCAAACCATCAGTGGATGATGTGCTTTCTGATCCAAGACCTGACACTGATTGCTTTCAGGATCACTTCCTTTTTAATGTAGTTTGTTTCAAAATGTGCAGCTGCAACATTTCCCTCATTGCTTTCAAGCATTTTCCATTAATTTTGGGGTCAATAGAGTGTGTCTCAAGATAAAGCTCCTCTAGGCTGCTCTCATCACCTGCTGTTGAACAGAGGGTTTGATCCCCAGAAGAAAGAGGGTTTCCTGATCAGCTTAAGAAAAGATGTAGAGGAAAGGAGGACGGGTGGGCTGATAGCTCACTGACATGGCAATAAGAGGGATGCAGGAGCTGATGTTAGTATGGGAAAGGACTCTCATATAGAAGGTAGCCAAAGAGGGAAGTTCAAGGACCACCAGCCCTGACTGTCTCTCTGCTTCTTTCCCTGTGCAGGCAGGAAGCTGCCGGGGCTCTTCGGGGACCGCCTGGATCGGCTGGAGGAGGAGGTGAGGCGCCTTTCCCAGTCCTACGACAGCCTGCACACCATGGTGAGCGGGCTGGGCGACCGCCTGCGGCTGGCCATCCAGGAGGACACCACCAGGATGATCGGCTCGCTGATGAACAGCCCCGGCACGCCTGACTCCACGGTGGGCTTCGGCATCATTCCCGACGGCCTGGTGGATGCGGCCGACAAAGCCGACATCGCTGCATTCCCTCCCGTGGGGGACATCCTGACCAAGGTGACGGAGGTGAGCGACGTGCTGAAAACCAAGGCGGATCTGCTGCACGAGGTGCGTGGCATGGTCCTGGACCACGACGGGCAGATCAAGCATCTGCTGGAGTCAGCCCGGCCCTCGCCCCTCACCTCTATAGACCTGCTGGAGGAGTACGTGGACACGAGGCTGAGCACCCTGCGCGGGGAGCTGCTCGACGGCTTCGAGAAGAAGCTGGGGAAGATCCAGACCACTCAGCCGCTGGACGGGAAGGAGCTAGAGATCAAGAAAGAGATCTCCCAGCTGGAGACCCAGATCCAAGGGCTTACAGTGGTGGAAAGCTGCTGCAGCAACCTGGACTACCTCACCGATCGTATGAACATCCTTGAGAAAGGCCTCCACAGCATCTCCGAGTCCCAGAAGAACTTGCACTCCCGGCTGGATGGAGAAATCTCCAGCCGCTGGACGGGAAGGAGCTAGAGATCAAGAAAGAGATCTCCCAGCTGGAGACCCAGATCCAAGGGCTTACAGTGGTGGAAAGCTGCTGCAGCAACCTGGACTACCTCACCGATCGTATGAACATCCTTGAGAAAGGCCTCCACAGCATCTCCGAGTCCCAGAAGAACTTGCACTCCCGGCTGGATGGAGAAATCTCCACTGTCACCCTAGGGAACCTTTTTGAAGGGCGCTTCGAAGACCTGGAAGCCAAACTCAATGCTACAGAAACAGGGAGCTGCTGTTCTGGTATAGAGGACAGCATGAGAGGCACGGTGGTGGCAGAGGTGGATGGCATGAGGACTGCCTTTGAAGACAAAATGCAGACCCTGGAGGACAGGTTCATGACCATCGTGGGGGAGCTGAACAATGTGAGCTCTCCCATGGGAATGGACGGCGCGGTGGTGCCCGTGCTGGAGGGGGAGCTTGCCAGCATGAGGAAACGGACGGACGAGGCACTGGAGGTGTTGCAGAATCGCCTCGTCACGCTGGAGAGCACTTGTTCCCTGGGCTGCAGCTCCGCCTCCAAAGACGTGGAGTCCTTCCGCACAGAGATCGAAGACTGCCAGAACAAGAACCAGGACCTGCTCCTGCGCATGGACAGCAACTACGACCTCCTGCGCAAGCTGAACGCCACCATCCTGGAGATCCAGCGGCGGATCGAGGAGGAAGCATCGGGGGCTTTGCAAGGGGAGATCAACTTGCTAAAGATCAACCTGAACACCGTGAGCAAGTCTCTGACGGGGCTCAGGGACTCCGTCTCCCAGTACTCGGACACCATGGCGCACGTAAACTCCTCACTGGATGAGCATGAGCGGAAGATCGAGGATGAGGTCCACTCCATCCAGGAGAAAGTCAACGACCAAGGCTCCCAGCTGTTCTTCAGCAACCGGCGTGTCCTCAACCTCAAGGGAGACTTGGAGCGACTCAAAGCCAGGATCATCAGTGACCTGAGCTCCTGCAAGAACGTGGCCCATGACCTGCAGAAGGAGATTGCTCACTTCGATGACCGGGTGGCCCGGGTGGAGAGCGCCTGTGGCAGGCTGGGTGCCATCACGGGAAGCCTGGATGGCGTCAGGGATGAACTGGAGAAACACACGGGCAGCCTGTGGGACTACATGGACCACATGAACGGGACCCTGGCTGCCCACTCTCAGGAAATAACAGGACTGAAGGACAACCTGCTGGACTGCCAAGCCAAGGTCTCCGAGCTGGCCGAGCAGGTTGGCCACTTGGAAGAGCAGGCGCAGGGGAAGCAGCACTAGCCGCATTGCCACGTGCTTCTTCCTTCTCCTCCCTGTGAAGGACAGGATTAGCTTCCATCACACAGACTTGCTCCAATGTGACAACAGTTCTTGGGAGATTTTTTTTTTAATGAAAAGATAAATTAAAAGCTGCTACAACCCCTTTATTTTCATGTTCAATCCTGTCTGCCCCACTCCTCCATAACGTGGCCACCGGTACCCACCAGCCCTGGTGCAGCAGCATTACTGCTCCGGCTGGGGCATTGCTTTGGCTTCCGGGCTGATGACCCCAGAAGAACAATTCAGGAGGAAGCTGGAGGCAGAAACGTTGGGGGTTTTATTTTATTTTTGTGGATTTCTCACTTCTTGAAGACTAAACCCCTGTAGTTATCAGCTGAGGAATAGAGGTTCTCTGACCTGAAGACCACCTGCATCTTAATGAAGGGACTGAGCAGAGCCAGGGCTCCTTACAGGGAACAAAACTCACCACAGGAATTGTGGATCTCAAAGAACACACATGTCCACACATCCCCTGGGAGCTGCCTTCCCCTCTCTGAGACAGCAGCCCTCCTTCTGTACGGTAAATCCATTTACACTGTGCATGCTCCTTATGGAGCATGTGAGGATATGCATTAGGAAGACACATACATACATCTATAGATGTATGGCATGTGTATGTATATTTTTGAACAATCACCTGCTATGGTGCTCATCTGATTGCAGTTGTCTCTTGCTGTCCCCATGTCCCTTGCTGTATTTTGAAGAACCAACTGAGCAGCTAAAACCTGTCTCTCAGGACATCCGTGTCCCTCAATCCCACTGTGCTGTGCTCACTGGTTACACCTGGGGCTGATACGAAGGGTCTGTGTCTTCCCCCAAGAGATGTGTGTCCACAGGCATCTGCAGGAGCTGGGCATGGAGCAGTCCTGTCCTCCAGCTCTGGTTCTCTCCCATTTGATAGCTGAAACTGTGAACATGGTTTTCCTCATCTCATGCCAGGGCAGGAGAGCTGCAGCAGCCCCAGGGGGTGAGTGTGAGGCTCTCCCTGTGCAGAGCAGGAGTCTGCATCCTCCTCATGTTCCTCTGAGCTCACTGGGACCCACACCGATGTGGAGTAGGGTACCTTTGAGAAGACCTCTTGGGACCTCAGCTCAGCCTGGGAATGAAGAACCGGAGTGATTTACACAGCCAGCTTGGCTGTTCTCCCACCAACAGGCAGGCTGGAAAACATTCTACGTGTTCTGAGCAACTCCAGCCTTGCCCTATGGAGCAGGAGCCTGGACCGTGCGGCTGTGGCTCACAAAAGCCACCTCTCCCAGGGATCCCAGTGTGAATGTCCTCTGCTGCTCAGTCAACACGGACTTCACTACCAGAAAGGATGAAGAAGAAATTAAATAGCCTCCCTCTGACCAGCTCTGGCACTTTATAGAAGAGGAACATGTTTTTCCATCAGCTCAGCACTGCAGCTCATGGACCCTTCCAGGCCAGCTTGCCTTCAGCATCCAGCCGGTGCCCATCACCCTCACCAGGCTGTCCCTGCTCTCCCACCCTATAAAGGAGCAGCTCTATGCTCTGACCAGCACAAAGCAGCAGCAGCTCCCAGCAGAGATGTATCTGGGTGCCTTTTCTCCTCCATAGAAACTGGATGAGCTCCCTGAAACAGATGCTTCCAGGCCGGGGAGGACAGCAGGGATCACTGTGGCCACATCGTGTTACCCTAGTGTGGTAGAAGCTCTTTCCCCTGCCAGAGGATTGTGGTCCATCAGCTGTGTAAGAGGGAGAGGGGACCTGGTCTCCCACCACTCACTTATCCCTACCAGCTCGCAGGCTGCCAGATGCTCCGAGCATCAGAATCCACTCTTGCTGCTCTGGAGCTGTGCTGCACCGACTGAGACACTTCTCCAGGCAAGGGGCGACCCCCAGCTGCCTTTGGGCATCCTGCAAAGCCTGCTCTTGGACAACAAAACCTATGGCTTTTCCCCAGTCCAAGGAAGGAGTCTCAAGCCAACCGTCATCCCACTGGAGCATCGTGCCCAAGCCCCACCCCCATCCTCTCACAACAGGGAGAAAACAGACTGCAAAGAGAACAACCAAAGACAAAGCCAAGGGCCAGGCTCCCCCTTCCCAGGGCTGGGGCAGAGCAGCTCAACAGCAACGGCTGCCTCCAGCACGGAGGGGGCCAGGACTGGCCATAACAAAACCAGGACAAGGAAGAAGTCTGACCTTCCGGAAAATGGTGCTACATTTGGACTGTACCTGACAAGTCACTTGAAGCTATGGACAGTTTGTATTCCAGTTCTCAGCTATTTGTGTTTAAAAAGTGAAGGAACTTTGTACAAAATAGGGCATTTTTATTGTGGTTTTGCTTGCAGAGAGGGAAGGAGATGGTGCCCATGGGGCTGTCCTTGCACAGGCAGCTCCCCGAGGCAGTTGCTAAGTGATGCTGGGGAAAGGCTGTGTTTTATTGTGTTTAAAACCTTGTACATTTGTTCAGATTTTTAAAGCTGAAAAAGTGTTTGTACTGGAAAAGAAAAAAAAATAAAGTATTTCTTGCTGAGGTTTCCAGGATCACAGTGATGTGTCCCTATTGCTGGCCTGTTTGGTTGCTTCTCTAGAGCTTAGGCAGGTCCTTTGCAGAGCTGTGCCCCAGGCTTTAGGGAAGATCCGTGTTTTTCCTTTCCCTTTCCTCCAGCTGGGCAGCAGAGGGCAGGCACAGTAGGTTTACATTCACAATAGTGATCAAGGAAGGAGAACGTGGATGCCAGGCTGGGGAAGGAGTGCAGCAGCGCTGCTGCCTGGGTTAGCTTATCTAGTCACAGCTGAGAGCTCCCAGAGCAGGGCAGCAGGTTTGTCAGGTCCCTCACCCAGCACAGGTCGGTTGAGTCCCAGCCCAACCCTGCTTTAGGGCAACCCCACTTGAACACTCCAATACAGGGCACAGGACCAAGCTCCTGCCCCAGCACGAGACTGCAGCAGGACGCAGGCACAGAAGATTCACCCCATGCACATAAAGCCAGGCTTTGCTTCCTGTGTGAAATCAGGTTTGCAGAAGAAAGAAAGAAGGGAAAGAAGGAAAGAAAAGTCCTTTTCCAGTGCCCTGGAACCACAAGGAGCAAGGAAGCTGTAGTAGGTCCTGCCCCAATCTCCACCAAGATGATGCTCTTGGCAGGGCACCCAGTCCAAACTCACCCACAGCTGGAGAAGGGCACAGAGCCTGGCTCCCACTTCCATGCACAGGGCTACAGCAAAAAAGAGGCAGACCAGATCAAGTGCTATTAGTGAAGAACACTCAAACCCCAAACACCTTCCAGCCACCTTAACAAGCTGTTAAGCCACAGAACAGATTCATTCCATCAGCTTCCAAACTGCAGGTAGCTGGATTGCTGGGAACACTGGTCATACTGGAGGGAGCAATAGCTATGCTCATCAACAAATAAGACATGAGTGGCCCACCACCACTTTTGATGAAGAGCCAGGCTTTAAAGGTGTTAAGAACATTAAGCAGAGGCCCAGCTTACAGGAATTTATTTTAGTAAATGCAGTTTCTGTAGAATCAGAGCTCTGGCCCCCTGAGGAGTGTTTCTAGCGCAGAACATGACCCCTGGGAGCAGTGCAAAGTGCCTGGGCAGCAAGCAGGGAGGAGAAGAGGCATGTGAAGCATCCCATCCTGGCAGAGGACACACAGGAGAGCCCTGGGTCAGGGCTCCACATGTAACAAGGTCAGGAGAAGGCATCCAAGTCAACAGGAGGCAGTGGTGGTCTCCAGTAGGCAAAGTGGCTGTACTCCGGACACACCAGAGCCGTGCTCCCGCTCTGTCCCAGGGGAGGGAAGACGAGCTCCACAAGCTCCGACAGCCGCTCGTACCTATGGGGGTGAGAAAGAGGCTGGGTTTTCGTTTTCTACCCCATGAGCTGCTTCTCCGGGCTAACCCTAAGATGCCAAGGAACAGGCACATTACTTACGTTGACTTGTGGTTCTTCATGAGCTCCTGGATCAGCTCTCCCTTGGGGTTGACTGTGAATATGCGGCTCTCTGGCAGGCCAACCTGCTTGTAAGCATAGACATCCTGCCCAAGGCAGGCCAGCAAGGCATGAGAGCTGCACAAAGGCACCACCACCCCAGCCCGTGCCCTCCCTCCTCCCCATGAGACCCACTCACGTTGGCTCTGTTCCCAAAAGCCGCATAGAAGGGCAGCTTGGTGGCAAACAGGTTTTGGATGTCCTTCAAGCAGGTGACCTTGAACACCTCTGGCTTCTTCTCAATCACCTCCCTGAAGCACAAGAGCAGAGGTCAGAGTGGCATCAGCTGCTCCAGGCTGTGGGCAGCCAGGCTGCCGGGAAGCCCTGGGAAGGGCAAGAGAGGGTCTGTGC
>NW_009913588.1:0-291 GCF_000696875.1 Nestor notabilis | reverse complement strand
CCAGGGAGGGCAGGCAGCTCCCCGGCTGCTTCCCATGAAAGGCATTCTGCACCAAGGAGGCCAGGAGCAGCATCGACCTGGGGAAGGGGGTGCCATCCCCAGGGACACGGGGCTGGCAGGAGGAGAGGACGCGGTACCTGTGGAAGGCAGAGAAGAGGCTGCTGGGGGCGAGCAGGATGGGGCCCTTGGGGAGCGCACAGCCCTGCTCGTTGACCCATTTGAGGTAGCCTTTGGTGATGTGCGCCATGCCGATGGCTCGGGCTGAGCAGTACAGGAACTTGTAGCCATTCC
>NW_009913587.1:1711-2406 GCF_000696875.1 Nestor notabilis | reverse complement strand
CAGCCAGGGCAGGGCTGTGGGGCAGTGGGGACATCCCCCACAAGCCATGGGACATGGGGCAGCGGGGACATCCACACCAAGCCATGGTACACAGGACAGTGGAGACATTCCCCTGAATCGTGGGACATGGGGTAGCAGGGACATCCCCACCGAGACATGCGAGATGGGGCAGTGGGGATATCCTAACTTAACACTGGGGTATCAGGCAACAGGGATGTCCCCATCAAGCCATGGGATGTGAGGTAGTGGGAATGTCTGCCCAAATCCATGGAATATGGGACAATGGGAATGTCCCCAAGCCATGGCATGTGGGGCAGCAGGGATGTCTCCACCAATTCATGGGATATAGGGCAGTGGGGATGTCCCCCAAGCCATGAGCCAAGGGGCAGCAGGGACATTCCCTAGAGCTGTGGGGCAGTGGGATATTCCCCTTCACCTTGGGGCTATACCTGGAGCTGAATGGTGCTCAGCACCCACCCTACCACCCCAGGCTGAGCATCCTGTGTCCTGCCTGCACAATGGCCACACGGGTTTCCCTGCAATGGGGTGAACCCAGCCATCTCCCTGCACTGCCCTGGTGGGCTCCAGCCATGGCTGGGTCTTGTTGAGCTGGATAAGCCCCCTCTGTAGTTAGCGCTACCTGTGCCCATGGGTCCCCAGCTCTGCCTCACTGCACGGCATCCCTGGCCACATGC
>NW_009913587.1:1291-1639 GCF_000696875.1 Nestor notabilis | reverse complement strand
TTCAGGCAGGGACAAACCCCGGCGGGACAATTCCTTCCCCTGCCATGCCTGAGACAGCACCACTGCCACCTCTGGGGTCACCATGCTTCCCTCTTTGTGCCATCCCCACTGCGGGACCCCCGGCCCTGCCTCCACGCTGCCCTGGGGCTCAGCCTCCCGAGGCACCACGTACCTCCAGGGTGCAGGGAAAGCGGCGTGGGGCCACCCCAGCGATGGGGCCAGCCTTCCCCACGGCCACCCGCAGCCAGAGAAACACCGCGGGGCAAGAAGGCATTGCCCGGGGCCGCAGCTCAGCACTCACCTAGGCGCTGCCGCCACGCCATGCATCGGCGCACATCACACTCCCCC
>NW_009913587.1:0-1254 GCF_000696875.1 Nestor notabilis | reverse complement strand
ATAGCGGAGCAGCAAGCTGACGGCTGGCAAATATTTGGTAGCTGTATTGTAATAGTAGACTCGGTAAATAGAGCTGGGGTTTGCTTTAGCACCCAGCAACGGGAGAGCGGCGCGGGGAGGGACGTGGGGACGGAAGGCAGGGCTCACCTTAATGGTTCACTAGCCAGGGGATTTTCAAGTGTTGTTCCTGTAAATTCACCTATTAAATCGGCAGCCCCAGCTGCCAAACTGCCCGCACACTTGTGCCGAGGGCTCTTATCTCCCCACTGATTGGAGGTGAAATCAAGCTTTGTCAAATAGGCGTAAAATTAAATTTCATGCTATTTTGACTCCTGGAGTAGGGATCTTCTGAAGAACACACTGCCTATCGAGCCGTGCCTCTGCAAACAGGTGCTGCCGCAGCACAGGGTGAAGCCTCTCTGTGGAGTACCCCCAGGTGCTGTGCAGCCCCCGTGCAGGTCCAGACCCCCCATCTCCAGCTTCATTTTCCCCAAGGCAGGTGTGGGGCTCCCTAACCAGCCCCAGGATGGGGTTTGGAACCTTTTGAGGTGGCAGGATATGGCCCCAATTGCACAGTGGTGGGAGAGGCACTTCAGGGTGCTGTGCTCACAGGGGGTGGTGGCTCTTGCCAGGCAGTGCCAGTGGATGTAGAGATGGGGACATGCCGCGTGGAGAGCAGGTGGGCCAGCCCCATGGCTGGGATCAGCACCCAGGACGAGAGCGTGGATGGGGTGCTGGGGTGCCCCATGTCTCTGCTATGGGGCCACGCTGGCCTACATGAGGGACTGAGGACAGTGACAATGGTGGGCAGCTTGAGTCCCAAGGTGGCTATGGCCAGAGGTTTCATTTCTGTTGTCAGCGTGAAGCACCAGTGTGGCAATACAGGGGTCACAGATGGCTGGGGTTTGGAGGTTGCTGCAAGTAGCCAAGGACACAAGATGGCCAGGGGATGCAGGACAGCAGAACAGCTCAGGGCACAGCACGGCAGGGCTCTGTAGCCTCCTATGCTGGGGACACCGGCTGTCGCGGTTGGGGACAGCCAGAGCCCTGCTCTGCAGCTGCCTTGTCCCCTGCTCTCAGGGTGAACCCAGCTCCCGGTCTGTTCCCTTGGACCCCTCCTCATACCCTGCCCTGAGCACCCTGGGCTGAGCATCCTGCACCCTGGGATGAGCTGTCGCCCGGTGCTGAGCGGGCAGGTGCCGGCCTCTGCACAGTGCAGCACTGTCGAGGAGAGGGCCACGGCTGCCACCCACC
>NW_009913586.1:17202-41616 GCF_000696875.1 Nestor notabilis | reverse complement strand
CTTGTATCTTCCTATTACTATATTTGTTCTCTTTGGATAATGCTATGAAATATGAATTGTCCTATTCTTAGTAAAACTGAAGTTTAGTTCTTCTCATATTATTTTCATTTTGGGATGAGAAAGGTTGGTAGAAAGAAACTGTGACTTAAACAAAATGAAGATGTTCAGTGCAAATCAGTTATTTCTGCATTACATGCATTTCAAAATAGCTTTGTAGATATTTTTGTGTAGTAGCCTCTTTCTGAGTCATAGTTCTTCCTAGGTGGAAGTCAATGAAGCAACAGAGTTCTTACAGATTTTCTTTAGGAGTTATGTTCCAGAAGATTTTATTGCTTGCATGTCATGTTGGAAAAATGGTATCTCTATTGTTGACAGTATAACCACACATTTATGTAACTGAAAATTAAACAATTGATTTTTAGGCTGGAAAGCATCACTGTGACCATCTAGGCTGACTTCGACTGACATAAGGCACTGAACTTCAGTCCGAGACTCTTGCACTTACCTTGGCAAGCTTGTCTTTCAGATAAATTAGTGGACGTAAAAATAAATAAATACCCTCTACTCTGCTCTTGTGAGATTCCTCCTGGAGTACTCAGTCCAGTTCTGTGGTCCTAGGTGTAAGAAAGACCTCGTGGGTCCAGAGGAGGGAGGGCCATGAAAATGATCAGAGGACCTCAAAAATGGTCAGAGGACCTCTCCTATGAAGAAAAGCTGAGAGAGCTGGGATTCAGTCTAGAGAAGACTCCAGAGACTTTATTGTGGCCCTTCAGTATTAGAGGGCTTGTAAAAGATCTTTCTCCATCTTTCTTACTAGGGCAAGTAGTGATGGGACAAGGGACAATGGTTTTAAACTGAAAGAGGGTGGTGGGAACAGGCTGCCCAGAGAAGCTGTGGCTGCCCCATCACTGGCAGTGTTGAAGAACAGGCTGGACGGGGCTTTGAGCAACCTGCTCTAGTGGAAGGTGTCCCTGCCCATGGGAGGGGGTTGGAACTGGATGAGCTTTAAACCTAAACCATTCTATGAAAAAAGTGTCAATCATAACACATGCATGTAAGAAAGCAACATGAGAGTTTCTATTCCAGTATTACTTCCGGTGTTTTCTGTCTTATGAGGGCTGCTTGGATATCCGCTTAAATGGGATTTTCTAGTGGCTTTTTTTTTTTTTTTTTTTTTAATTTTTCCCCCTGTATTATTCTAGTTTACTCAGGACTAAATTGGAAAATAGAGTAAGATATTCTTCATTTCCCAGGTTTATTGCTCAGCTGGTTTCACATGGATTGGCAAGAACAGCTTTAAGTTCTCTGGTTTACAACTAAGATTTGTAATATCGTCAGATTGTTTTGTCCAAGCCTCACAGAAATCTTATGGAGTAGATCATTCTCTCTCAGATGTTCCACAGGGGAGAGGGTGCTCTTCAGGAAGTTCAGTTCAGGTGTACTGCCAGGTCATGCTGGGACACTGAGACTTCTAGCATATTGTATGCAGTCAAGTCACTGCCAGATTTTACCTTCAGGTTAGCGGTGAGTATGGAGGTACCTTAGTTTCGGTACCTATGCTCTTTACAGCCTAATCCTGCCGTGTTAAAAAAAAAGGAGTCAGGGTTAAAATGAAGAGGTCTTTACTATTAGACTTGCATAGTAAATTGGTTGCCAAAAATCCTAATACCTACACTGAAATTTAAATGACGCTTTGCCAAAACACTTAGTCACTGCTTCTCGCTAAGGGATGCTTAAATGCCTAATAACAGCTTTTTACTTCCAGCCTTTTTGGCTGAAGAGTTTTGTTTGTTTTGCTGTCTAAAATAAAACCACATTTGTGTGCTGTGCTGAGGAGAATATATGGGTGCTTCTCTTTTGGTCGAAACAGTGGAAGTTTGCTTTGTTTCCTGGCAGTTCATTGGGGGTGCTTGTAGTTTAAAGGTTGTGATGGGAAAAAACTGGGCAATTAAACTCCTAAGAATGCAAGGTTTTTGAAAGTTAATACAGATATCATAAAGATAAGAATGAAAAAAATGTCAATTTCCCTTATTCACTTCTAGGCAAAAAAAGCTGGTTTCCTTTGCTTTTTTCCTATCATAAAATCTGGGGTGTGAGCAACCTGGTCTAGTGGAAGGTGTCCCTGCCCATGGCAGGGGGGTTGGAACTGTATGAGCTTTAAGGTCCATTCTGTGGTTCTAGGAAAAGCTTTCAGTGCTCACGTGCTCTTTTTGCATGGCAGTTTTGTAGTACCATGTTGTATTAAAAAGGGTTTCTGTTTTCTTTCTCTCCTGCTTTCTTCAAAACTTACCTTTAAAAAGATGGGTGCAGACACTTTATTCCAACAGTGTACAATTTGGGGTTTACTGCCTTTGATGGTGCAATTCAAATCATTACTCAGGTATGGACAGAAATTAATGTGTATGATATCTCCTGGAATTTTTAGCTATACTGATATTTCTTCTATTGGACTGTAGATATTAATATGAAATATATATTAGAACCCTTATAACTAAAATAATTACCTTAATTCAGGTCATCATAGTGTAAGCTGGTGTGCAAGTGCTGCTTCACAGAAATTGGGCCTTGTAACAATCTGTGTAGGAAGTGATTTATATTAAGCTTTTTATAACTATCTCCTTGCTTACTATCAGGGAAGCTTACAGCTTGCTCCTTGGCTGCTTTCAGAGCTCTCCTTTGTGACTTTGTAGTCATTAATCTTAGATTTTTCCCTAAATCACTGATTTTATTTCTGCTTTGAATTGCAGATCCTCCTTTTATGCTTTATCTTTGGATTATTTTCCTGCAGTAGTTTTACTGAATGACACAAACCTTGCTTTTCTTTCAGCTTTATACAGTAGTTAATCTTAAAAACCCTCTGTTAGCAAGAATTTTATATTAGTTTTTCACTATTAGCCATTTGTATGGAATAAAAAGTAGAAGTATCTTATTTAAAGAAAAACTGAGGAGATCTTCCTTGTCTTTTTGGTTGCCCAATTTGGGTTGTAAGTTGAATTTTTTGGGAAGCAGTATGAACTCCAGTTGTTTGATATTTCTTTTATAGGAGAAAACCTCAGGCTGCTTGCTAATCAGGGAGGAAAAAGATCTATATTATGATGGGGAGAAAATGCAAATCAGACAGTGGACTTTAGAAGAACAAAGTCTGAGTTCACGTCTTTGATTATGACTGTGTGCTGTAAATGGGATAATGTTGGAAAGGACCTTAAGATCATCTAGTTCCAACCCCCCTGCCATGAGCAGGGACACCACACACTAAACCATGTCGCCCAAGGCTCTGTCCAACCTGGCCTTGAACACCTCCAGGGTTGGAGCATTCACAACTTCCTTGGGCAACCTATTCCAGTGCCTCACCACCCTCACTGTGAAGAACTTCTTCCTTATATCTAATCTAAACTTCCCCTGTTTAAGTTTAAAGCCATTACCCCTTGTCCTGCCACTACAGTCCATAATGAAGAGTCCCTCCCCAGCATCCTTATAGGCCCCCTTCAGATACTGGAAAGCTGCTATGAGGTCTCCATGCAGTCTTCTGTTCTCCCCAACTTTCTCAGCCTGTCTTCATACGGGAGGTGCTCCAGTCCTCTTATCATCCTCGTGGCCCTCCTCTAGACTTGCTCCAGCAGCTCCATGTCCTTTTTATGGTGAAGACCCCAGAACTGGACACAATACTCCAAGTGAGGCCTCACGAGAGCAGAGTAGAGGGTCAGGATCACCTCCTTTGACCTGCTGGTCATGCTTCTTTTGATGCAGCCCAGGATACAGTTGGTTTCTGGGCTGCAAGTGCACAGTGAAACTTCTCGTCAACCACCACCCCGAAGTCCTTCTCTGCAGGGCTGCTTGGAATGTCTTCTATTTATTGTTTACATATCTGTTTATAATAAGTGAGTAGGTGAACACATGGCCTGCAGAACTATAGCTTGTGTTGTGTGGAAAAAATAATGGTAGACACAAGCCTTCTGCAAAGGAGTATGATGGATAATACTGTAGTTAGTGCTGTGTATTGAGGCGATTACTGGTGGTGATTCTGCATCTCAGGATATATATGCAGAGTGTGGGACAGTATTTAAATAAAATCAGGGAAAAGGATGAAAACTCCATGTCAGCCTGTCCTTTGGGTAGAGATGTGAGTGGTAGAGACCTGAGGCAGGCAGCATGTGGTGTTTTGCCTGGTGCAGAGCTACTTTGGAAGAGGAGACAAAAAGTCTGTGACTGCAGGAGGTTTGGAGGGCTCTGCAGGTTTAGTGGGAGTGCTGTCTTGGTAGACAGTAACTGTACAGTGGAATGAGCCTGAAGATGCAAGACTGGGTTGTTTTTTAAGAAATCTACATGAGGCACTCAGTAGAGGTTGACAGTATTTTAGGGTAAATTAGTAATAAATGTTAGTGTTATCTCTTAAAATACTTCTTTTTCTAAACTTTCCTATTAGTGCAGGAAGTGGAGCTTTTGCTTTGAGAAAACTCTAAAATCACTGATCACTGCTAGGCATAAAGTTGCGAACGTTTAAAAAGTTGGAGGTATAGGAAGTACTTGAACCTGATTGGTTGAGGGGAGGCCGAAAGCTGTACACATCTGAGATGAGTTAAAGGCACGTGGCCTAAAATTTGAGTGACTATATTCTGAGACCAGGGTAAGGTCTCATGGGCTAGTACATAGTGAATTTTTTTTTAGGTTGCTGTTTGAAGTGTGTGCCTTATCAATATGTAGTTTGTCAGAGAGTAGCTTAATGTATTGTGTTTTGGTTTAATACTCTTTATAGCAGGCTACCAGTCTTCCCTCTTTCCTGAAGAAAATGGTATACATTGAAAGTGATCTCGGGAGGTCATCTGTTCAGACCCCAGGCACAACAGACTTTGTTCAGGTTGCTCAGGGCCTTTTCCGCTCAAATTTTGGAAATCTCCAAACCATTGGGCCTTAGTTACTGTGGCATTGTACTAACTTGTTATTGCAAGTCAGTTTTCCCATTTTGTTGTTTTGTGTAACTATCTCTTGACAGAAAAATCTTTCTAGCTTTGGGTGACAGTGCCGAGGAAGACAAATTTGATAGAGAGAGTTGTGTTCTTTGCATGCTGCTTGATGTTAATATGTCATTCACCCCTTAATTGTAGCAGTCAGATTACCAATCTCCCATCTCACTTCTTCATATTTCATCCATATCTCTCACATTCTAACATGCATGCTACTTGCCTTTGCAAGCAAACATAAAACACCTACCTAGGGTTTTAAAGACCTATTGCTCAGTGGGTGGGATAGACCACCCTGCTTTTGTATAGTCTTAGGCTTTGCTCCAGAAATGGTATGTTACACTCTTCCATTGGAGTTACTACTTTATTTTGGATCTTACTGGGTTTTAAATCTATGACTTTTTCCACTCTTTGGTTAATATCTATTGTCCTGCAGAGTATTCTGTTGTTGCAAGAGCTGTTGTTTTTGTTGGACTAGGTATACAGAAAGCGAAAGGCATCCAAATATTTGTGAAAAATTACAAAACCTAGAAATTAGAAGGAAATAGGTTAGCCGTTTAAGGAGGAGGAGGTGGAAAAGCCTTTATAGTTCAGATACTTGAAAAGAAGGTTCCCTTTGTGCTTCTGAATTTTGTAATATTTTCCAGCTTTTGCAACTTGATGTGTTATTGATGTATCTATCACAGCTGCATGGCCAACACTCCTCAAGAGTCAGAAAAGTAGAATGCTTAATAAAGCATGTTGCCCTGTTACCTTACTGTTTTACTGTTTTTCTGTCACGCTACTGTGGGCAGTCCAGTTACGAAGCTTTAGAAGTTGTGGAGGAAAGTACTCAAAATGGCATTAAATCTCTTAAAACACTTGGGATGAATTACTGTTAATGAGATCTCCTTTGGGTTATGCAGAAAACTGGAGAAAATACTGTATTTTAGCTCCCTGTGTTTCTAGCCTGTCCATAAAAGTCGTTGATGGCAGTACCCAGTGGAGTCTCCTGAGGATTCTTGTATACATAAATCAGATACTTGCACACTTGAGAAGTTCCTTTCCTTGCAGCAGAATGGGGAACACTGCAAATGTGTAGACCTGTGATAGAATTCAAACCTGTTCCCCGCAGTGGCTTCTTGAAAAACTGTCCACAATGAAGAATGGCCAAGGGTTTCTTTGTACATTAGCATCTGTATCTTACTGAGTTTAAACTCCATTATAGTAAGGAATGAGCACGTCTGTCCATGTATAAACCTAGCGTTTGTGTGTTGTGTACAGAGATTATTTCACAGGCAGAGTTATTTCACAGGGACAATTTTGTATCTGTATTTTTCCTGCCAGAGAGGTAAAGGGGAGGGATGTTAACTAGAATGGACCATTTTTAGGTGATAAAAACAGGAAATCCATGGGATGCTGATGTACCCATCTTCATGATATGGCGATAAAAATTTCACAAGCAATGAATTTTGTTTACAAATTGAGAGCTTCTGTGTGTGCCATTGTAGGAGGGCAACACGAATGGGGTGAGTGCCATTTAATGAGTGTGACTGCAGAGGCAAATGAATTTACTATGAATTGCATCATTGCTCAAGAAAAGCTCAGTTTGCTTGGTTCGATGGCCGTTAGTAATGCCATCTTTCTAGGTAACATAGGAAAATCTCCTTCAAACCAAACTCAGAAGTCCTACTAGCTCAGGCTTCTTCTAGATGATCTACATGTAAGAAAAGGCAGGTCAGTTGCTGGAAATGGATCATCTAGTGTAGTATCTGATTCCACGAGCATTAATTAAATTAATCTAAACCATAGGCAGACCTTCTCACATCCTGTTGAAATATGAAAACAAAGCTGCTCTTTACCTGAGACCTGAACTTCGCTGTGGAGTGTGTATGTGTTAGCCTATGAATGATAACATTTGCCTGCCTTTGTGGGGTTTTTTGTTGTCTTCTGACTCGTTCCTGCTCTCACTTTCCGGGTGACTGTTTTCCTTGGCATCATCTTTCTCAGACAAATTGTGTTAGATCAGGAGTGAAGGGTGAAGAAATAGGATAACGCTGGTTAGGGAAATAGGAAATTGAACCATCAGCTCGATGAATAGAGTTTTGTTATAGTTGGCTGCTCTAACTTGATGTCGAATCACAAGGTATAACTAAGATGAGATGCATCATCTTTGAAAACAACGTTTATGAGCAAATAGGATGATCAGAAGGTGTTTTTATTACTTTACAGGGGCAAGCAGTTGAATTCCAAGGTAATCGGTTGATTCTGCTAACCCTAGTGAGTTCATAGTGAGAAAAGCAGCGGAATACCTCTGAATTTTGCACTTCGGTGTACCTCAGTTTCCTTTAGAACAGATTTTGGCATTTCAGTGTGAGGATTGATTTATAGTATCTTGCCCATATGGAGTCATTTTGAGGGGATGTTAATTTTGAAGTTTATGATTTATACATTGATTTGAAGTTGCATCTAGATTGCTGCTGCCCCCTCAGTTCATATGATAAATCTAATTTAGAGAATTAATAAATTCTCTTATTGCTTCCACTATTTTGCATTTATTCTTGGTGCATCCTGTGCAGTTAATATTCGTGTGATTGAATTTAGACTGAGTTGTAAAATTGAAACAATCCTATGTTTGGAACTTTGTCTAATACTGGCTTTCCTGTATAAAATCCTACTGTTTGTGGTTTACCATCACCAGCCCCTTTCTTTTTGTGGCATGCATGCATGCATGCACGTGTGTGCATGTTGTACTCTGTTCGGCTCTTGTCCTTGGGATGTTGCATTTAACAGTTCATTTCTGAAGCAGCACATTTACCACGTGTCAGATCTCTAGCTTAGAATTCCCGAGGCGATGTCATGTCAGAACAACCCGTACTGGTTGTGCCTTCCAGCAGAGCTGGAATTCAAAACTATCTCTTGTTTTGATTTAAAAATAAGTTTCCAAGTGTACAAGTGGAAAATGATGGCATTATTCTCTGTTCATGTAAAATATAGATGCATTTTCAGCATCCACTTGAAGTAGTCAGTGAGAAAGTGTATCACTGAAGCCAACAGATCTCTAAACCTTTAATTGCTTGATTATTTTGTACTGTTTGGTTCTTCTGCTGTGTCGTGGTTCAAGCCCAGCCGGCAACTTGGAACCACGCAGCCGCTCGCTCACTCCCCCCCTTTTCCTTCCTCCCCCCGCTCCCGGAGGGATGGGGAGGAGAATTGAAGGAATGTAACTCCCACGGGTTGAGATAACAGCTCTCCAGTAACTAAGGTATAATACAAACCACTACTGCTACCAATAATAATGATAAGAGGAATAACAAGGGGAGAGGACACAACTGCTCACCACCCGCCGACCGATACCCAGCCCGACCCGAGCAGCGATCTGGGCCTTCCGGGTAACTCCCCCCAGTTTCTATACTGGGCATGACGTGCTGTGGTATGGAATACCCCTTTGGCCAGTTTGGGTCAGGTGTCCTGTCTCTGCTTCCTCCCGGCTTCCCCTCCTCTCTGGCAAAGCATGAGACTGAGAAAGTCCTTGGTCAGAGTAAACATTACTTAGCAACAACTAAAAACATCGGTGTTATCAGCATTGTTCCCAGGCTGGAAGTCAAAAACACAGCACTGCCCCAGCTACTAAGAAGGAGAAAAAATGACTGCTGTAGCTGAACCCAGGACATGCTGGCTTGAAAGTAGTTTGAAATCTTGCATGAAGTAGTTATTATAGGAGTTAATCACCACTAGCTGCAGGGGAAAATGAATAGACTTTCTGGTTTTTTTTGAATCTGTGTGTCCATCTATAAAATGATTTCCTTAAATTCAGTTTAGATTTCAGGTACATATTACTTCCAAAATGCATTTTCCCTTTCATTCGTTACTGGCAAGAAGGCTTTACTTCCTGATTGTATTTCAAGGGTGGTAATCTTAAAAAGTAATCAAATTTAGTATATCAGGGAAAGCGTATGTGAAAAATGAGTCTCACTTTGGTATAGCTGGGTGTTTTCACCTAGCAATATGACGGGGAGCCTGAGATAGTCAGCTTTATGCAGGTCACAGGATAGAGAGATCTCCATGAAGAATAGCAGGAGGATTTGTATTGTCCCATTTTCCCAAAGCTCTGTGAGAAGAAACTGGCATTTTGTTTATTTAGTTACTGAATTAAAGTATTTACTTTGATACTGTAGAGTGAAAAATGAGAGAAGTAATGGTTCAATTTTGTTAATGTGTTAGATTAGTCCTGTGCATGCTTCCTGCCTCTGCTGCTTTGGCAAAATGGTTTTGTTCTTTAAAATAAAAAATAAAGTATTATTAATTTTTAAATAGTTTCATGGATAGCTGCAAGGTATTAATTCTGTTCTGTTTTTTACCAAGGAGATAACAAAAAAAATGAGAGATGTTCTTTTCAGGAGTGTCTCTTAATACTGGGACTGCATTTCTAAAATCGACTTTAACTAACCAATCATACAACTGGCAGATGTTTTCAGGAGATGCAAAGTGTTATGGTTTTTGTGTGACTGAATTAATGAAAGCTTTACCTTTAATTTGTATGATGGTTGGGTTGGAGAAATGTACCAGATGCCTCCTTAGAAGTCTTACTAAAAATGCACTGGACACATGAAATCTTTACTTAAAATTTAGTGAGGAAAGCCTTTTTGCATGTTTAACTTAATTCTTCCTTCAGCTAGTATGTTTTCTGAAATGTTTTTTGATTTATTTTATTATTTATCTGTAGGTTCCTTCAGGGAAATCGGAATCCTTTGCATCCATGTTGAGACGCTCTCCTTTAATTCAGATGGGACCTGCCAAAGATAAAATTGCCATTGGTCAAATATTCCATATTGTAGAAGATGATCTTTATATAGATTTTGGTGGAAAGTTTCACTGTGTGTGCAAGAGACCAGAAGTAGATGGAAAGTAAGTGATAAACTCGTGGTAAGCAATTAATACATGTGAGTGACATACTTAAATGCTTAGCTAATGGGACTTGACCATCTTCTGGACTGATCTTGCATAGTTAATATGAATTTTGTGATTTAAACTATACTAGTTAAGATATTGTGCAGAATCAAAGTATGATCACAAACAGATCTATATAGCTCAGATATTGTTGTCTTGAATGGAGATTCTTTTGCAAGCCTGCACTATTGCTGTCTACATTATTCCAGCTTAAGACGAGCAAGGGAAGTTACTGCGTGTTTTGTTACTGAGGAAAAGGGAAATCATTATTATCTGAGTTATTAAAACAAGCACTGTTTATTGGAATACTTGGCAGTTCTGTGAGCATGGAACTTTAATCCCATGTAAATTGTAAGCTTCCTTAGGCAGTAGCTATCTATGCTAAATACATATACATGATGTGATCTAATGGGGAGTTCACACCTTATTTGTGATAATACTGTTCATAATAGATGATCAGTGCTAATGTGGTCAAATATTCCTTATTGTAGAAGAAGATTTTATATAGATTTTGGTGACAGGTTTCACTATGTGTCCTGAATTAGAAAAGTTGTGCTGGGGAATGTAGTAGTTAGAACTAAAAGATAAGGAAGCAATGAATGCTAGTGGAAATAGTGTTTATAAGCTTTCTAAACTGTCTTTAGCACTATATGTATTATTCAAAGATATCTTGTTTCTTTGATTTGTCTCCAGGTTTCTTTAACGCTTAGTTTTTAATATGTAGGCAAAATACCATATTTTTGAATTTCGGGATGAACTGAGTCTTTTGTGCCTGGCACATCTGGCAGCAGGCAAAGATTATTCTTAGTCTTGCTGCTGCTGCAGTGGTAAAATCCTTGCTGCTCTTTGCATCTCTTGCTAATTATAAATGAAGATGAGCTTTGCCTTTCCTAATCCCATTCTTGTATGCTTGAGGTGTGTTTCTGTATTCATCTCAATCTATGACCATCCATTTTCATTTTGTGGTTGAGTGCAGACCAGAGTTCCTAGTTCAGTTGAGCTAGCCTTCTGCCAGGCCTGCTCACTTTTTGCACATTGGTGAAGACCCTTCTAGAGCATTGAGGAGCTTACCTTCTTCTGGGCACCTTTGCTCGCCAGGACAGCTTCTTGTCTACCCTGAATAAACTGAAGTCTGCTGTTCTGAAGCCCAGATCTCTCTTCGGCCACTTGCCTTTCTCACTTTCCTTCAATGTTTAAGCTCTGCCACCAGTGATCAGTGCAGCTGAGGCTGCCATCAGCTACCATGTTCCCAAACAGTTCTTTACTGCCTGTGAGTAATGTATCCAGCAGAAGACCCTGTCTGGCACCTCTGGCACTCACTCAGAATTGCTTGCTGCCCTCTATGTGTGTTTCTACTTGAACAGACACCAGGGCATTTGAAATCCCTTGTGAGAATCAAAGCCTGCAATCATGAGGTGGCTTCTGGTTGTTTATATGAGGCTTCATCCTCTCCCTCATCCTGACCAGACAGCCCATAGCAGACATCCACTGTGACACTGTCTTTGGTCTCCTCTCTTATTCTGACCTGTAGCTTTCAACTGTCTTCTTGCATGGTTCATAGCAAGGCTTCCATGAACTCATGCCCCTTCCTTGCTTCCAGTGCAGCCCCCTTTACTTGGTCCCGTGTTTGCTTGCACGCTTCCTTCCAGGTTTGGGGAGCAGGCAACTTTGTACATTGTTTTCAAATCCCTAAGAGTCATTCACCTTGTGAATACTGAGCCCACTGCTTTGGTTTTACTGTGTTGTCTTTTCAGGTATTTGGCAACTCCGTCAAAATACTAGTTTAGCATCTTTAAAGGAAAGTCATTTCTCTCGCCATTTATATAAGGAGGTATCTCCATGAGGACATGTACTTTCAATGTTTCCTTGGTCATTTGGCTTTTTTCTCAGCAGAACTCAGCTATTTTCATGATACTGTAATAAAATTTTGGTTTTCTTATGTAATATTCTTTGCTCTTTGAAAGTGCTAGAAGTTACTTGAAAAGAAACAAAAATTCTACAAGAGGTTTGTAGCTGTAAAGCATGTTCCCTTAAACTGCTCAATCCTGATCCCAGCAGTTGAGATTTCTTGTCCAAGTGAAAGACCCTGTAGTGCTATCACCAGGTGGCAATAAGAAAGGATTCCACCCTCCAGACTGTCTTGGGTAAAAGAGCAACTACAAAAAAAGTGTTCCTCGCTTGGAAAATTTGGAGTAGCTGCAAGATACTTTATTTCCATCAGTTGTTCTAAAGCAAACTTAAACATTAATAAACAAACAAATAACTAAAACCCAAACAAAACACCGCAGACTGTCAAGTAAAGGAAACCTTAGAACAGTAATGACACAAAATTGAAATTGAATAAACATTTGAAGCTAGCACCCCCACCCACCTTCTTCCTGTCCTCTTTGGGGAAAACTGTTTCATAGGATTGCAACAAATACATTTAATGGTATTGAGATTGGAAGCATGCATCAGCTTAGTTAGAGACCAAACTGGAGCCAGGCAGGGATGTATTTGGTTATAAATATCATCTGCATTTAGTTGTTTGGGATTTATTTAATGTGACAAGAGTATTTATTACCTTCATGATTTCAAGGTCTTATTTAACATATGCTGTACTTATTTATTATATGTTGTAATTAGTAAAAACACATCTCTTGGTACACTTTGACTTAACTGCTGTATTAATTTTACATTGTTTGATGCCAACAACATGTAGCAATTCTGCAAAGCAGCTGGAGTTTATACAAATGAGAAAGGGTCTGTAGGAGAGTAAGGGTAAAGTAACTTTCAGTTATAGGAAGCAAGTGGTGTATTTTTTCCTTTTTTTTTTTTTCCCTTTTAATGTGCAGAGGAAATGAATTCTTAAAGAGGAAAGTGTCTGCCTTAGATCTCCAAATGAGCAACAACTTAATCCATGGTAAAAAGGTGCTGTTGCAACCTGCTTCTGCCATTATCAGATGGAATTCCTAAGAACCAGAAAATGAGGGAAGGGGTTGTACTGACATTGCCTGTTGCGTGGTCTGCACCTGTACTGTTAATGACCAATTCCCATCAAAAGCACAATGGCTTTCAGCAATTTTCTAAAATACAGGATTGCGGGACCAGCTTCCAAAGAGGATTAAACTGCACCTCTCCATGCCAGTGTAATGAAGCTTTATTTTCAAAGACTGCTGTAACCCTCCAGCAACTCTAGTATTATCAGGCTGTAGGATCAGAAAGACACTTCCTTTATGTTTGACTATGCAGCTGGTGCAGGGATTTCCAGTATATCCTGTGGCGATTTTACTTGACACCTTTTATACAGTGCATATTTGCCAAACTTAAATAGTAGAGAAGGGAAGAAATCATTTGATGCCGGTTGTGATTTAGAACATGACAGCTTAATGAGCATCATAAAACATTACCTAATGCTGTTTCTGTAAACTGTATCAAAATATTTACGCTGTTTGAATGGCTGCCAGGGTAAGTTTTATTTGGGAAACATTCTAAATTCTTCTCTTTTTGTTCTATTTTTAACATATTTTATAGATAAGGGCAGAATGGAATCCAATTAAAAATAATGTGTCTTTTTAGACCAGGTAATGTGAATAAGGCTGGCTGTTTACTGGCACATTCAATTTATTAAGACAGTCTTAAATTTTAGTTAATAGTGATAGGTGAAACTATTTAAAAAGTCTTGTAAGACTAAAAAAATCAATTTCTGGGGGAAAAATGGTGCATGGAGAAAGATGCTCTGCAGGAGGGAGGATTTCAATAAGACACCATTTGGTTTACTTCCAATTTGTTTATTAAACAAAGTCACTGTGCGTTAAGCTGGAGGGTGAGTTTGAAGTTAACTACCTCATTTTGATGCCATGTGAATATGCTGTTTGAATAACTAGTGCATCTTTCAAGCAGAACAAGCTACCTCACACAAAGCAGCGAGTAAGCTACCTTGCTCTCGGTGTGCAGCAAAGATACTTGCGTGAGGAAAGATGTCAGTGTGTGGTAAATTCACGCTTTGCTTGCTGAACCCTAGTTTCCCTGACTGCCGTGTATATAATGGTGCATGATTACTACGGAAAGGTTTAAAGAGATGATGTAAAAGACATAACCTTTCTAACTCTTTCCTTTAAAGTTAAATTGTGGTGAGACACTGGCACAGGTTACCCAAAGAAGCTGTGGATGATGCATCCCTGGCAGTGTTCGAGACCAGGCTGGATGGGGCTTTGAGCAGCCCGATCTAGTGGAAGGTGTCCCTGCCCTTGGAAGAGGGGTTAGAACTAGATGTTCTCTAAGGTCCCTTCTAACCCAAACTGCTCTATGATTCTGTGAAATAAGAACCAGACAACTGTCAGGAGACTGGCCCAGTAGAGAAACTCAGCACCCCTACCTTCCCTGGCGCCTTCACTCTTTCATTGCCAGAGGAGTCACAAGCATCAAATTCATACTTAACCTGGTGTCTGTGACTACCTAGTAGCAAAGTCTCTGAGTAGCAGTATGGGCCACCTGTAGAATATAGATCTGGTGGCAGTAGAGAGACGTAATACTGTTTTTCCTTAGAGTATGTATTTCTTCCCTATCCTGTACTGCTGCTGGCTGAAATGGTGCTGTTCTGGCAGCCTGGCACATCGTACAGCTTTCATGTTAAACTTTGAATGTTGATGGAACTATTACTGCTAAAAAAAAGAGAAGATCATTAATGTGATATATTAAGGAAACATTTCTTGCTGCAGTAATGCTGATTTTAGTTTTACATATTTGTTTTTATAGTGGTCTACTTCCTTTTTGCTGTTCTTTGCTAGCAAAATAGCATCCATCTGTAATGTGTAATTTTCGAGGGGGGGAAAGAAGGAAATTGCTAAGCAGCAGTACGAGTGATAAAATAAATGATGCTTTTTCAAGTACAATTTTCGAACTTGTGCAGATGCAGAAAAACATGGTCACATGAAAGAAACTGAAAACGTATAGAAACTTGGTTGTTTTTTTGTTTTGGTTTTTTTTCTTTTAATAACGCATGTTGAAGGTACTGATAAAATGCACATCATCCTGGATTGGGGTGCAAAATTGCTTTTGGTTTCCATGATGTATTCTTGCATAGAGAAGTCTCAAGGTCTGCGGAGGAAAATTTTTCTAACTCCCACTTCTGGTAAGTGTAAAATACTGGCAGAGTTTTCTCATTCTGTTTATGTGTTCACATTGTTGCTGTTTGCTCATTGGCATTAAGTCGGTGGTTTCCTCCTTTTCTGCTTCTCTTCTGTTGTAGTTTTCATTCCTAACAGATCAGTCGTTTTCTTACAAGTGTTTCTAGTGGTAACCACACTGTAGAAAAAATCTCGTAAGATGATGGAGAAAATATGTAAGTCTTAGAGAATTCATTATCTTTCTTCCTTCCATCATCTTTTGCTGCCATTGCCCTGTTCATGTGCTCCATTGTTAACTGTTTGTACTCCTTCCAGGCTTGTTTTCTGTATTTTTTTCTCCAATACTGGTTGCTAATAGTAATTTCAAACACAGATATAATGTAGTTAAATTTATAATTAACTATGATTTTACATTATATCTATTCATTATTATATGTTACTAAGCATTTTTAGCTTACATATTATTGCTCACCTTTTTACCAAAGTTATCCCACTGAACTGTTAGAATTTGCAGTTTTCGTGTGTTTTTTTAAGCAGTCACCATGTTTTAGAGGTGGCCATATTGCATCCATGCATGATATGTTCCTTCTAATAATGCTTTTGGAAAGTTTTATAGGTAATTTTTGCTCATTTATACATAATTAAAGCAGAAATTACATAACTTACCCAAAATACCTATTACCGTAATCTCATTTAGTCAACATGAACACTTTCCTGACCTTTCACACAAGATTTGCTCTATTCCTTTGTCATCAACTGTTTTGTTTGTTTGGAAATAATTTCTTGCCTATCAAAACCCCACCAATATTAGTGTCATAAGCAAGCAGCCTGGTAAGTTTACATGGCAATGATTTCCTTCCTGCCTATAACTTCACATGGTTTATGTCCATCAGTGCCATGTTGCTGACTAATACATTTGTAATACTAAATACATAGCTATCTGAAGTCAAAGCAATCTTCATACTTCCCTGCTCCTTCCTCACCCTCACTAGCTTCCAAGTTGTCTTGCTTATCAGGTAAGCACCTACTTATTGGAGGGCAAAATTTCTCAGCATTTTGAAAGATGAACTTAAACTATATTATTTTTATGTTGAACAATTATGACCTGGTCATATTTGCTGAAGTATAAAAGAAAGTGTGCACACACACACTTTCCTGAATCTCTTCCAGTTTGTATCTTTTATGGAAAACATAACCAGACAGCTGGTCTCCACACTGTGAAAACAGTCTCTTTCTGTGATTAAAATTACCAGAATGCCATGTTGAAATTCTCTGAGGAGCAAGATGGTTTGCCATAGTCATCAGCAAACTTGGGGTTTGGCACTCTGGTCAGCCTTTGGTCTCAAACATTGCCCAAATTCCAGGGAGAAATGCTAAGCAGGACTGATGATGTTGTCCTGTTCCCACATACCAACATTGCAACTTTAAAAGGAAGTTTTACTGTTTATGTTGAAGAGGGCTAAATTCAAGGAGGTGGCATGAGCTCCCTTTTCTACAAAGCTTCCAAGCAATTGGCCATTGCTCCGAGCCCAAACAATGCACGTGGTGCCACTCTGTCTGCTCTTGAACAATTTCAACTCCCTTTTTTTAAAAACAGGCATGCAGAATAGCTGTGTGATTGCAAGCTTAATCTTTGTACTTCAGCAAATAACCTCTAACTTATTTATAGCAGCATGCATTTTAGAAATTACAGCATTTTTATCCCCTATGGACGTAGCTTATTATTTGCATGGTTTCTTTACAATTGTGACTGCTTTTGCCACCCACTGTATATCGCTCTTCAGTGGTTATTTTCAACCCCAAATGGAGGTGTTGGCTTTGTGTGGTTCTGTAATACACAAGACTGTACTTCCAGGGTTCCTGGAGCCCAGTCTGTAAACATTTTTCTTGGACTATACTGCGAATTCTTCATCCTAGATAGATACATTAGAGTTTAGTTAATGTAATAATACCACGGGACAGGTGTTGGTTATCAGAAGTACAATTAATCCATCTTAATGAGGCATCCCATGCAGCATTTGGTACCGAGTATACAGCATAGACCTAGGATTACAGCCACAGCTCTGCATGCGAGCCTGGTAATCACTCTTTCATCTTTGTTTTCACTTCTGTTGTTAGTTTAAAGTAGCAGAGAGTTATGGGATTTGATGGCCTTTGGAGGAAAAAACCCCACAAAACTGGTAGCATTTACTACTGAAACCTTTGTGCCAGCTCTGTCTTCCCAGGCCATCATGATGAATGGGAGATGGAATATGCTGTATAAAACATCTTGGGAGAACAAAGCAGTCCATAGGTGGCCTGGAGCTTTTTTGGCAATGTCAAAGTCTGTAAATACTCTTTAAGCCACACTTTTTCTCATATGTGGACGTGCACACATACACGATAAGAAAAAAAATGCTTGGGAAACTTATTACTAAATTAGAAGGCCTGAGTCTATAGAAGGATGAGGTCAGTTAACTCTCTCTTTTCCCCTAATGCAGGCATTGGCTGTCAAGAACTCTAGAAACTAGAATTATAAAGTCACGGCTTGAAACAATTTCAGTTCTTCTGCCTTGTATTTTGTTTTGAAACTGATGAGAATAAATGACTTGAATCTCTGTATGCAGCGTATTTGGAAATTCTGGCTCCCTACACACACACTTTGAGAAAGCCTTGCCATTTACATGCAGGGAGGAGCTTTCTCACTTCTGGTAAAGAACAGTTACCTCAATAGCTAGACAAAGCTCAAGGGATCTCAGCCATTCCAGATGCAGATGATTATGAATTTTAGTGAAAATCCTAATGCTTCCCAACATGTTTCATTGACCAATGACTCTGGGTGACAGTGGATAAGGTAGGGACATGTCAGTTATACAGGTGTGCAGTACTTTTCAGGGGTACAAGGACCTGTACTTCAGTAACCCACAGAGCAAGGCGCAGGTGTTTCTGGCTTAGTCTGGTCAGTTTGACCTGTACCTGTAACACAGTTAAGGGCTAGATGAAAAAACAGACCAGGTTACTGAAGTAGTGTAACTGCTTTATTAGGCTGGGTGTAACTGTGCATTAAACCCTCTTCTTAGCATAATGAGTTGAACTGCAGTGCTGCGCTGATGTGGCCTTTGATTTCAGTTTGGGAGCCAGCTTGGTCTAAACTAGCCCATGGCCTCTGCACTGCATGGCAATCCACTGAGAGGTGTAGACTTGCCCAAAGACAGAAGCTGTTTAGTTTCTAGGTTGAGAAACTGAATTAATGATGGTTTGGACCAAATGTGAATTAGAAGTCTTCATATAATATAGATCTTACTCAGGAAAATTAATGCTATCATATAACCATGGAGTGGTAATTACTCATCCCTCTGGAGCAGTTTGAGTAAGCAAGTCTGAGAAAGGAATTAACACAGCTAGGGAAACACACTGCAGGTAATATATCAACCTTGGGCCCTTCAGAAAGCATGAGTCAAGCCTCCCACAGATCATGATATTAAAGTTGGTTTTATTTTTTGTTTTATTTCTTTTTGGGTTCTTCAGTCTTTGTGTTCACTTTTTTTTTTTTTTTTTAAACTTGGCAGAATAAGAATTTTTAATTAAACCAGCTTCTTAAAAAAGGCAGTTGAGCTTCTTGTGTAACTGCAACAGCCAACATTTGGAGACACTAAATATCAGAAGGATATGATAAACTTGTTAGTGTTAGCAAAGCTAGAGTTGTTGTATGGAATTATTTCACTGGTAATTCTTACCCATCTGCTATGGAATACTAAGATTACTCAAGGTGGAGGCCAGTAACTGGCAGTGTACCCCAGAGGTCAGTACTGGGTCCAGTGCTGTTTAACATCTTCATTGATGACCTCAGCTGCGGCAGAATACACCCTCCGCAAGGTTGCATAGAGTACAAAACTCAAGTAGCTGTTACACAGGGTGACTGTGCTACCACCCAGAGGGACCTCAACAGGCTGAAGAAATGGGGTGACAGAACATCATGATACTCAACAAAGAGAAGTGCACAGTCCCTTCTCTGGGGAGGAACAGCCCCAAGCACCAACACATGCTGGGGCCACCTGGCTGGAAAGCAGCTTGGCAGGAACGGCCCTGGGGGCCCTTGTGGACATATGGTGAACTTGAGCCAGCAATGTGCCCTTCTGACAAAGGTGGTGAAGGTTTCCTGGGCTGTATTAGACAGGGCATTGACAGTAGGTGAAGCGAGGTGATCCTTCTCCGCTCAGACCTGGAGTGCTGGGTCCAGTTTTGGGCTCCCCAGTTCAAGAGAACCCTAAGCAAAGGGCCCCTAAGATGGTGGACTGAAACATCTTTCCAGTGAGGAAAAGCTGAGAGAGCTGGGACTGCTCAGCCTGGGGAAGAGAAGGCACAAGGATCTCAACAATGTGTAGAAATACCTGAAGGGAGGGTTCAAAAAGGACAGAGCTGGGCTTCTCTCAGTGGTGCCCAGTGACATGACCAGCAGCAGTGGGCACACACTTAAACACCAGAGGTTCCCTCTGAACATCAGGAAACACTTTTCCACTGTGAGGGTGACGGAGCACTGGCACAGGTTGTCCAGGGAGGTTGTGCAGTCTGCCCTTGGAGACGCTTAAAAGCTGCCTGTGGCCATTGATGATTTAGTCACGCATTTATATTTGCAGTCAACTGTCTGTACAGAGAGATTGCTCATCAGAGGGAGGAGTGGGTGTTGACTGCTGCTTGGAATAGGCCCAAAAGATTGATAAAATGAATTGTTACTCCTACACACCGAGCCCCTGACAGATGCTGTTCTTCCCTGGTGCTTTCTGTAACTCCTTGTCAGCCTATTTAGATGCCGTTATCCAACCAGGGCACGGTTGGATAAAAGCAGGTAAACTCCTACAAAGCAAGGTAAGCCTTTTAAAGCAGAAGGTTTCTGAGCTGTGTGGGGGATCCGGCTGCTTTGCTATTGTTGGGCAGCTCAGCAAATCTGAATAAAAAAAAAAAAGGTGTTGAGGCAAAAATAAATACCATTTTATGGCATGTCTATTATTTGAGATTATTTTCCTTTTCTGTTCACCAATATGCTAACAAATCCAACACAGCTCTTGCCACCTCACTTTTCACATGCACTTGTTTGGAACTAGGATGGGAACAGCAATTGAGTATAATTTTTGTTTCAAATGTTTTGGAGGAAGAAGCAGAGGCAATAGAAGAACTAAAGCAACACTTGAGTTGTATGAAATTGCCTGTACTAAGTAAGGAGCAGCTGATGATGCAGTCCCTGCTCTTGTACTTGCTTGCCTGATTTTTCTTCAAATTTTCAAGATTAAATTTGAGATCCTAGGCAGGTATTTCTGTTGTGCTGGAAGAACTGCAGTGAAAGTGAAGACTTAGGTATTTTAAAACAAAAAAACCCAAGAAAAAGAAAAAAAGGCGGGGGAGGGGGGGGAGTGTTACTCTTCTAAGAGTATTCAGTAGCTGTTAAAACTTGCCTTAATAGATTTTGGAGTCTGTGTGTGGTCACTGCTTCCATGGCTCTGTCAGCATTTTAGTCATGATAGCAGCCAAGCAGGGATGCAGTTGTCTGCTGCTTTGTGAACTTGGTGGGCATAGCCATGATTTATGGACACTGAAATACGAAGTATGGTGATACTCAGTCATGCAACCTTTTTTTTTTTCAGCAAAGCCAAAGCTCTACTTTTCCCCTTGTGATAGCTGTCAAGAGAGACAAATTTTCTATTTTCCTGTCTTAGCGTTTTACAACAATTTATCTAAAGAACTCAAAATCCAGCCACCCAGCTTGGGTGAGAAATAATAACACCCCCCAGTCCTCCAAATCCCTGAAGGGATTGTTCTGAAAAATACTGAAGCTATATTTTAAATGGTCTGCTTTGAGACTTGGCAGGCTCTGATCACACTGAAAAGCGCACGTAATGTGGTCACGCTGCATGAGCACGTACCCATTTAACCAAGAAATTGAGATACGGCTCTAAAGGCAGGGAAATAACCATTGCATACAATGAAAAAAGCCTATCACTTACTGATGTTTGGTGACTTCCCATTAGTAGGGGAAGAGGAAAAGGGCTTAAGCAATTTTTATTTGATTAATGATTTTATTAGAAGGAATGAAGGATTGCTTTCTTGTCCTCTGTGAAACTTCTTGTTCTTTATTTTCATAGTAGTTAGCAGGCTCTTCCAGAGACAGTGAGATCTTCTAAACCAGTTTCATGGCTCCTATAAACCCATATAATGCATGTCTTTATAGAAATACACAGTGCCCATGTTTAACCCTTTTTGAAATCTTCTGGAGGAAATGGACTGTTAATTTTAAAAATTTAAATATTTAAACTATAATCTTCTACAATATGAAATCCCAAACAAACTTTTCAGGTGTTTTTCCATACATCATAAAGAAATGTAAACACACAAGTTTAATTTATTTGCAATTTGTGCTCATTAAGTTCAAGTATTCAGGTAGGAATCTTAATCTGAATGGTAATTATAGATTGATTGCTAATCTCTCCTTCCACTTGGGAGTTCAGTTACCTCTTTTCCTATGACTTTATGCATTTGAATTTGCCTAAAAGTGTTTTAATCTTTCAGATTGAGTAGTGCCTGCTCCCCCTCACTCAGCTTTGGGTCCCTGGTGCCTGACCAGTTTACTTTACCACCTAAGTATTAGATTTTGCTCCCTCTGCAGCCTTTCAAGACTGTTCTTGGCAGCCGGCTTGACAGGGCTGCAGGAGACGAGACTGAAACACGCTCTGCTTCCTCCAGACAGAGCTCAGTGAACAAGCTGTGATCCTCTGCTTGGCAGGAGGCAGCGCTGCCACTGCTGCCAGCCTGGATGGGGGGTTGCAGAGCAGTGGTGATGCGTGGCAGCACATACAATATCCCTTTCTGGGTCTTTCAGTGACTTGAATCACACATTGCTGTAATGTGAAGGTTTGTGAAATATTCCTCTGGTTCTGCAAGATGTATTCAGAGTTTGCTAAGCTTTGGCCTTGTGTACATGCCAGCAGTCCGTTTAGCTAAAACTAAATTACAGGAAGCCAGGGGAAAGGAATAATGTATGGCTGGAGTAGGTCAGAATAGGTTTAACTTGCTAAGCAGTGATTTAAGCTTAAAAAAAAAAGAAAACTGAAAAGGAGTTTTGCAGTGATTTATCATAGAATGATTTGGGTTGGAAGACACTTTAAAGATTATCTAGCTCCAGCCCCCCTGCCTGGGGGGCAGCTTGGTGTCATCAGCAAACTTGCTGAGGGTGTGCTCATTCCCACTGTTGCTGTTGCTGACAAAGGTATTAAACAGCACTGGTCCCAGTATGGACCCCTGAGGAATGCCACTTGTCGCTGGTCTCCACTTGGACATTGAGCGGTTGACCACAACTCTTGGATTGCTTCCTCCCTGCTATGTTGTTCCTCGAACAGAAAAAGGTGTGGTTGAAGCCCCCAATGAGGACCAGGGCTTGTGAACCTGAGGCTGCACCTATCTGTCTGTGGAGGGCCTCAACCACTTGTCTTCCTGGTCGGGCGGCCTGTAGCAGACTTGCACTGTAATGTCCCCTGTCCCTATCCTCTCTTTAATCCTGACCCATAAGCTCTTGATTGGCTCCTCATCCATCCCCATTTAGAATCACTGCTGAAAGAATTGGTGGAGCAGAGTTTATTTCTCTATTTCCCTTTTCTCTCTTCACAGAGCAAACTTGGAAAGTGTTTCTCTGCTGAGAATTTCCCATTTATTATTAAAAAAATAAAGTGTCAGATGTTAATTCTTCTGGCTTTGTGATCAGCCTTTAGATCTATGAGTATTCCTGTGGTAGGGTATGTAATAACCCTAATAGTGGTTGAAAGGTGAGGATTTTCCTCCTTTAAAATGAGCTAAAACCTGTCTGTTCTGGATTGTGATTGATCAGGTCCTTGGTAGGCTTGCAGGCATACTTTGGTGTTTGTAAGAACGTCTGCCTACTTTACATGCTCAGTGCCAGTATACTCATGTGCAGTCGTATGTCCTATAGCTCATGTTCAAAGCAGGCAGACCTGCTTTATTTAAATAAGGCTATCTGGAGATAAAACCAGTAGAAATTCTTGTGCTGTTTAAAAATAAAGTTTTGGAGAATAAGGTGATGGTCTTCACATGTCTTTCGAATTAGTCACTCATAACTCTTTTGCCAAGAGTGAAAGGCATGGCTTCAGTCTCCCCAGATCTTTATGACTAGCTCACACATAATGAAACTTGCAATTTGTGAGATTTTTTTTTCCTGGCATTAGACACGTTTATTTTTCAGTATTTTGGGGCTTCTTCTGTAGCTGGTTGATGTAATAACATTCCAGTATTTTGAGCTAAAAAAAAAACCTTGAAAGAGCAGTAGAAGGCATGCTAATACTGTCTTGGCTATTAGTGATGAAATGAACAACGTTCTTTGTGTTCCATTCATGGAAACCCAAGGATTTGTTTAATTTCAAATGCAATTTTTTTCTCTCCTCCCCCCTTTTTTTAATCAATTCACAGCCTTAAAACATGCTTAACAATTCTTTCACTCTTTTGTCATGTATGACTTTACCTGTACTGCAGCCTGCATGAGTTAAAGAGCAGTTATTGACTCCCTTACTAGCTTCATGCTAATGATTCCAAAGTCTAAATATCTTTTGCAAGGAAAGACTTCACTCATTTGAATAAAATAGGCATATTTTGTTCTATGCTCTAGTATAGGAAGGAGGTGAAAGTAAGAGGTTTGATGTTGTGCTAGAGGGCTACTTTTGTTTCTTAAACATGCTGATAAGGATGATAATGTAAATTATAGAAGCGTGGTTTCCATGGAGGGCAAGTTGATGAAAATAATTATTTGAAGAATAGCAGTAATCTATATGAAGTGTTGGTTTTTTTTCTCTGCTCATCAGTAACTAATATCCAGGTGCATATGCAATATTATATATATGATAATTTTTTCCTTCACTCTTTATTTGCACAATCCAAATGTGATTGTCTTTTGCTACTCTTCTCTCATCCTACTAAGAGAGGAATTTCTCTCTTACGGTTCCTTTAAAAGTCTTTGCAGTGGTGATTTTCTTGAGTAACTTGGCCTAGCGGAAGATGTCCCTGCCCGTGGCAGTGGGCTTGGAACTAGATGACCTTAAGGTCCTTTCCAACCCAAACCATTCTGTGATTTGATGAAAATGATGACTGTATTGTTACTGTCTTTGACGTGCCTTTTGAAGGGATGTAACTGTAATTCCACGTCCTGTGCTGAGTTTTTCTCCTTGGATGAAGTTGCAGCCATGAGTTGGGTCATGGTGGGAGGCAAGGCAGGGTAGGTTATTGTGGTTTTGAAGGAAATATAACATGTTGCTTAAAACTACCACACTGCCTCCATAGCTGCATCATCATCATCATGGCGTGAGGCCGAAGCGAGGAGCGCGGTGGGCCGGTGGGAGCCGCGTGACCGGTGGCTCCAGGCTTCCCGCTGGAGCCGTCAAGCGCAG
>NW_009913586.1:0-17122 GCF_000696875.1 Nestor notabilis | reverse complement strand
GCGGGGGACAAAAGCTGTATACACTGTACAAACAGAGCACTAAAGCGGCAGTACACTGACTCATTCTTCGCTCTGTGTGAGAACTGAGGGGGACTCTATTCACCGCCTTTGTGCCGGTGTCTGTCAACAGCGCTGTTTGAGGCCAGCCCCATTGTGCCGGCCAATGTTTCTTATTGACCCGAGTCTGTGCCCGCAATGTTCCCAGGGTCGAAGTTGCGAGCGAGAGAATGTTTGAAAAGGGGTAATCGTGGGCTAAATGCGTTTTGCTGCATTGTCGTCTGACCTATTAAATCTAAACTGCGGTCCGCGTTCATGCAAACAGGTAATTATGTAGTCACAGCTGCGGCCATTGACATCTGGTTACCGCCCTGTGCAAAAAGGGGATGGGGCGCTCGCCTCTCCCTCCAGGCTCTCAAGCGCTGAACTTTAATGATATTAACTGAAAATAGAGGGTGGATTAGTGAGACTGACAGGTCAACAAGGTGGATACTTTATCCATGTAGGCAGAAATAAGTCCAAGCGCAGTTGCTTGGGTTATTTCTGCTACCTTATGCATTGGATTTTTCCCATAGCTGCGAGCTTGGCTGGGCTCTAGATCCAGTTCTTATTTAGTGGTTTTATATCAGGGGAAGCTGCAAACTACTTTTGTCATCCTGTCTGGCAGAATGTCTGTGCAGAACAGCTCTGCAAACAGCCACCACATTAACTAATTTTATTTCTTTTTCCTAAACCAAGCAGCCTACAATGGCTCTCGTCCCTAGAGGCCAGGTTGCCAGGATTTCCAGATAACAAACCTTCATTATCTGTAGGCCAGCATTTCAAAACTTAGTGGTAAGTGTACAGGGGTAATAAAACATGGCTGGCCATAAATTATTTTAGGGCAACTGCTTTTTCTTTTAATGTACTTTGGAACTGAGGCATAGTATTTGCATGTGAATTAGTCTGACACATCCTCTCTCTCATTCCCTTCTGCTCGCCCCTTCAGCTGGGAGGGAAGGGGTCTTCATGTAACATACCTAATAATTAAAACTGTGTGTTTTTCTGTCCTGTGCAACTTTCAGCGGCAACAACTGCTATGGAAATTAGGAGAGAGGGTTCCAGGGCATTGGGTGACTTTCATGGCACATCAAAGCTGGGAGCACACACAGTGCTGGGCAGCCCTGGCTGCAGGGCAGGAGGGGAGTGCAGCCAGCAGATAAATCCCTGCTCTAAGGGATCTCTTGCAGGAATGAATAGTTAGCCTCTTCTCTTTGCATTTGCATCCCAGCACTCATCCTTAGGAGCCAATTATTCTGAAGAGTTGTTGCAATGTGGAGTGTAATTAGCAGGGAGAGTTGGTGCTGTGTGTTATGGCAAATACATATATATAATACTTCATAGGTATGGGAGGACTGTAACTGCTGAAAGTGTGAAACTTCCTCCTGCAAAGGCATGTCCACTGTTTTGGAGCAGAGGGATGGCTCTTCACTCATGGAGCAAGGAGGAAGAGAAGCTGGTAGGCTGAGGCTCATGGGAACCTGCTTGTATTGTGGGTCTCTAAAATTATCTTGTACAGCCATCTGTCACATAAGTAGCTTTTACTTTTTCTATGGGTTGGTTTTATACTTTATTCCTTCCTTTTTCTTACTCCTCATAGGCCTCTATAGAATTTACTGACTCTATTATGTAAGAAGCAAGGGTGAAAGAGCGAAATCCAAAAGTATTTCAAATGTATCCCAAAATGTGTTGGATTAGCATCTTTTCCAGGCAGAGGGCAGCAAGGAAAAACCAAGTCCATCTACCGGCAAACGACAATTAAATTACTTGTTCAAAATTGTGTGATTCTATGGCTTTTTGTTACTTACTGCTGTAGGAAGGAATATATTTCCTTAGGGACTTCTCTAGGATATACCAGGGCTATATACAATCTCTTTGCTGCCTGTGTGTCAAGACATTTCTTTCCAAATATGCAGAAGATTCTATTTATGCCTTCCCCAGTAGATTTATTAGCTTCATAAAAATACGACGGAGTCTTCTGAATTTGTTGTTTCTCACCTGTGTAGCTCTGTCTCCTAAACCATTCACGTATTTCTGTGCTTAAAAAAAGAAAATATTTAAAAGAGAGTATTTCTTCTTCAGCACCCTGTAAAGGGAATACCAAAGAATAATATTTATCTGAAGGACTTAACTGCCTAAAACAGTGTTTTCCTCAGCCCTGTTATCTGTAGAGGACGTAAATGAGACTGAAGAGTTATCCTATAGAAGTCTGTAAATGCATTCCACTCTTTAAAATAGCTTTAATTCTGTAACTAAGAAAACCTGTTCCACTCCAATTCTGAAAAGTCAGGAAGAACTTGAAAGGAGAATTCCCAGCAGAGATCAAGAAGCCTCCTGGGCTAAATTATTTTTTCTCCTGACTTACCTAATAAATAAAAGTTGAACAGACTTTTAACTCTGGTACCTCAATGTTGATGCCGTGTGTTTCCTGTGATGTCTCAGCTGTAATTCTGAGTGTCTCTTTAGGTAATTCAAAAAGAGTTATGAGAATACATTTTTCAGAGAGGCAAATAATGTGTTTTACACAACATTAGAGCAACACAAGAGGGACGTGGCCCTGCTTGAGCGAGTCCAGAGGAGGCCACAAAGATGCTCAAAGGGCTGGAGCACCTCTCTTCTGAAGACAGACTGAGAGAGTTGAGCTTGTTCAGCCTGGAGAAGAAGAGGCTCCAGCAAGACCTCATATATATAGTAGCCTTCCAGTACTTAAAGGGACCTACAACAAACCTGGAGAGGGACTTTACAAGAGCATGTAGCAACAGGACAACAGGGAATGGCTTCAAACTGAAAGAGGGAGATAAAGATTAGACATTAGGAAGAAATTCTTTACTGTGAGGGTGATGAGGCGCTGGCACAGGGTGCCCAGAGAAGCTGTGGTTGCCCCATCCCTGGCAGTGTTGAAGAACAGGTTGGATGGGCCTGGGAGCAACCTGGTCTAGTTGGAACTAGATGATCCTTAAGGTCCCTTCCAACCCAAACCATTCTGTGATTCTATGAAAGATGACTTCTTGTCTTTAGGTGTGTCACCCGACTTACTGAAATAGGTATTAACCACTGCAACATTCGTGTCTGTTTGGAAGATGGCTCTTTATAATGAAAGGTAGGTTGAAAACTAGATGCCGAAATAATTATGTGCTCAGTGAGTTGGAGTGTTAAAGTAGTAACATCGATGTAATCAGGGGGAAACCTTGCATGGTATATGTAGCTTAGTTTAATGGTTCAGCAAACAAGGCATTATAGACAAACTTCCTACAGTTCTAGACAAAATGAGAGAGCAGAGAATGTAGACTTCTTGGACCTGAACATGTGGTATGTGTACTCAACATCCTGGCCTACACTTCAGAGAGATCAACTTCAGTGTGGGATTCCCAGAATGAAAAATTAATAATTACTTCATTTGTCTAATTAATTTTATTGAAGCAGTGGTAGCTTGCAGAAGTAAAAGGCAAATAAGCATAAAGAATTTGAGTTGTAATTAACAATGATGTGGGTTTATTTTTTTTTTCCTCGGAGGTGATAGTACTTGAAATGCTTACTGTTAAACAAGATATCTCTGATCATTGCTTAATATCATTTCCTTTATCTTTCACAGTAGCAGCATGCACCATGAAAAAAAATAGTAATTATACATTTACAAAGAATTCTGCTTTATTTTTTTTTAAATGTATTTGTTTATGTAGCGGATTAGATTAAGTCTTATTGTATCTTTTCTATTTTAATATAAGTTAGCCTATGTGAGACTAATCATAATTCAATAGTATTATCTATCAATTGGTATCTATCTATGCAGTGGAAATGGAAACAAATAATATACTTTCTGAAACTGGTATATTCACTCGTAAAGACAGCCCAAAATATGATGCATAAGTAGCCGTAATCTCAATGGGCATAGTTTGTGTACCTTTCTTAGAAGAGGAGAATGAAGTGTGAGTCAAGAAAAGCTGTATAAGAGAAATCAGTTGGCTTGTCTCAACAGAGGGCCCCAGGACGTCATAACCTGTGTGTAACGACAGATTGCTTGGCACGCATTGCCCCTGCGGGTTCAACAGAACTCTATGGAAACTGAAATAACCTTTCCAAAAATATGTTCGGGGGCAGCCTTTGAGTACTGGAAATAAGGTTCCAACAGCACTATGTGGGACAGCCCTTTTCCCATACATAATGTGTGTCCTTTACAGCTATAAAGAGCACACAGCGGTGAAGCATAGGGATGGACAGTACCTATCTTATCATTAGTACCTAATGGACAGATGAAGGCTTACCTGTTGCCACTGCTCCTTTTAGGATTTGTCTTTGTACAGCCGTGGGAAGGGATTCCTGGTTCTGTGAACTTGCAGTGCTTGAACGTTAACTTGAATGTTAACCATTTTCCCTATAAAATATTTTTCATGTTTTAAAAAAGTACATTTATCTCACCAGGAAACTGGAATAGCACAAAATATTTGAAATTATTCTTACTAGTTTAAAAAAAAATTAAATCATTCTTAAGCCTACTAGGAAGCTTATTTATTTTGGTTTAAAAATGTGCGGTATCATCTAATACTGAGACGACATTGTGAGTATGTTCGTGTAATGCAGTTTCCTGGATGTGTTGAAATGAGGAGCTCAGATGTTGCTTTACAGAAACACACCTATAGGGAGGATCAAATATTCTGGTTGTTAACATACTGTCTAAAGCAGAGAAATTCACTTTAAAAAAGGAAAACTTGTCCACAACCAAGATTGGATCAGTAATAGCTTTGGAAGATAGCTCTGTTTTTCTTGCAGTGGGGGCTAATGCACAGTAAAAGCAAAGAAGTAGTATTGGTTTACAAATTACCTCATTTAGACTGTGTGAAATCCAGATTTATTGCCCCAAAGTAATCAAAGCCTCCATTACAAATGCCTTGTTATACTTCGTAATATGAGGGCAATTGGCTGGTGAACTACATTTACTGGTTTTGTAACTCTTTAAAAGTTGAAACAGTTTGATTTTTCCTACTTTTTTTATTGCATGTAGACATTTCTCATATTCAAGTTGTTGGTTTTTTTTTTCCCCTGGTTATTAGAATGAAATTAACTTATTTAATCTCTCAGTCACATTGAGATTTATATTGCTTTTCATTAGGGAAGATTTCCATGTATAGACAGGATGCAGTGCTTAAACAGGGTTTTAGAATAAGAAAATATAGATTACAATCAATACAAGTCAGCCTTGACATGGGCTTCCTTTTACCCCCTCTGACTATTGTCACAGCTTCCCCTCATTCAGTTTGGTGGTGGTTCTCTGTGTGAGACCAATAGATAGTATTGATAGATCAGCAAATGTCACGTTTATATTTGATCTCTTGTAAAATCAAAGTGCACCTCTGGATCCTTCAGAATTCTTCATTTTCCTCATGACAGCATAACTGCTCTGCAGCCTTTAAGAATGAAACAAAAAGCTGTTTGGAGAGTAAAGAATTTTCAACAGTCTGTTCCTGCTTTATTTTTGTAAAGGAATTTCTGCTCTTGGATAATCTGAGATCTGGCTATTGTTCTTTGAAAGAAAGTAGATGTGGCAGTACACATCAAATTCATGCAGGAGAAATACTTCCTTGCTTTTAGAAACTCTGCTAAAAGTCATAGTGCCAACTGCCTGGTTAATTCATCTTCATTTGTAGAATTGGTGGGGCAAAAATGCTCAGAGCCCTCACAGTACTGGTGATGGGAAAGCTGCTCAGGTATTTCTAGCAAGACGATGCTTATACCTTGATTGGTTCTGAAGAAGGTAGGTGCAGCAGAGGGTTAACTCTCTGACATACTGAAGTGTCTTAATTAGACCTTGGCAGAGAGCCATGGTCAGTAGAAAATGTGCTGTGCCTGAGACAGCAGCAGTAACTAGTGGTTTGAGCCTCTGGCGAGGTCTCCTGCATTCAGCAGCGCTCTCTGCTTGTGCCTACCTGTTGTGGGAAAGCACGATGCTGTCGAGACCTGAAACAAAGCAGCTGAGCATTTTCCCACCCAGCTTCACCATTGTAGCCTTAAAAAAAAAGGATGTGGGGATGCAGAGAGGGGGGAGATACCTGTCAATAAAAACATCTTGTGCAGCGACTCACTGCACATAGCAGCCTGCAGTTGAAGGAGGGGCTAGTTAAACTGCAGAGCAATCAGGTTTTGCACACTGCAGAGAATGGTACAGTAATTGCCTTAAAATGGGAGAGTTTGAAGTTTGAGGCTGAGAAGATTTTAAAACATTGATGACCTGTGGTGATGCTTTTCAAATTGGGAATTACTATATGTTTTTGAAGATCAAGGATGATTTCCTTGTAAGAATTATTAATAGATACTTCTTTCCCAAAGTTATTTAGAGTCCTAATGGGAAAAATACAATACCAAGTTGTCCAATTAATCTCATATTGTCACAGAATGGATGCTGCAGATCAAATGTAGAGCAGAACGTCAAACCTGCTCCTTAAAATGAAACACTAAAACTAGTTACAATTTCAGGACTAAATTGCTGGATCTTACAGTGAGAAATAGAGAGATACAGACTTGTGATAAAATCGAGCTAATAGCATTGTGTATGTAGAGGCACATATTCAGAGAGACAGTAGGAGAGGTACTCCTTAAGCTGGTAGGTTTGTAAAGTGTGTAGAAAGAAATGTGTTCTTAAAAATAACTCCAAACCCAGCAAACAACAGAATTTTTAAGACTTCATCTTGGGGTCTGTGTGAATGTTGAAATGTATTTGAAGAGAAGAAAAAATGTGTTGTAAGTTTGAGGGAGTTTTCGGAGGTACCAACAATAGTAAAGCTCTTCTATCTCTTGCTGAATTTCTGTGGAAATTAAACACCTAAATCCAGTCTGTGAAGGCCTGAAAGTCATCTCCATTTAGGCACATCAATAATGCATTGCAGTCTGAATTTACAAATCCGCAGTACCAAAAATAGGCTTTACTGTTATTAATATTTAATAATAAGTAACAAGATCGAATAAAAACCATACTTGTGTGTATATTTAAATGTCCAGGTAGACACTATTAACTTTAGTGGGACTGTACACCACATAGTAAATCCCATCAGAGGAGACTTGCAGGTCACAGCAGAGTGGAAGTCCTGCTAATTAGGTGCTGAATGGTCATTTAATCCATGCCAGTTGTGTACCTAACAAGAATATTACTTTAGCACCTCACTGGAGCATTTCTTGAGTTTCTAACTCTACCTTTGCCCATTGAGTGATGGCAGTGGCAATGCTAGTGTTGGCTTTGTGTGTGCCAGCTGGCAGATACCATTTTATGAACCTGTTCTGCACTGAGTGGGGTTTGGTTGTATGGAGAGAAATCTAAAGTACCAGCTGTGAATTACAGTCTGCAGTTTGCTCTGATAAAACCCCACTTGGAATAAGACAGGACAGGCCCTGGAAAGACTGTCTTCCATTTTATGCTTTCTACTCACAAGCTTGACTCTTTGCCTGGGATCATACATCGCTTCAGAGGAACCCATCAGAACCTTCCAGCAGTGAAAGTCCATCCTGCAAAGCAAAAACCCCCCTTTTTCCATAGCATTCAGCCATAGTACAGGCTACTTGAGAAGAGAACGACCTTCTCTGTGGGGAACACCACCTGCTTAGGTCTCTTAATTTATAGGAAGTGCAGATAGTAAAGAATTCTGGGTCCTACGGTGACTTTTTTCACCCTTCCCATATTTGTGATCCATAGAGCTCCCTTTTCTCCATCCTCCCTGTCCATCTCTGGTCATCTGAGAAACCAGTGAGTCTCCTCTTCCTGAGAGGATTTCTTAGGCCTTGTGATGGGGCAAATCCTTAGGTGTCATAAAACATGTTGGATTGGGATGGTGGCATTGGCCTGCCTTGGATTTGGTGAGTTGAGCACCATAGCTGCCCTCATCGTGGTGCAGCTGTGATATCCTGTGGTTGGGACAGATAGTCACTAGCCAAAGACATTCTGTGGCCTTTCAGGCTGCATGACCACCTTCCATGTCAGACCAAAGTCAGTCGCAATGTGTTTTTGGTGAGCAAAGTATGTGATCGATGGTTTCCCTCAATATAAAAGGATTTAGCTCTAGAGAAACTTGTTTCTACAACTATTGAGGGATTGAAAATGTACGTTTTTTTAATGGAGGATCTCTTGATTTTGATCAAATTATGTTAAAAGAAGTGCTGAGTCTGTTGCATGCATTTTAATAGGTATAAAGACTACAGTTTGTTCAGCATGCAGTTTTCAGTCACTTCATAGGTTTTTATTACTTCAAGTGAAAGAGGCTGTACAAACACAAAAAAAATAAGCCATTTAAAAGAATTTAGACCAATTAAGATGAGGTTGCATTCCTGGTGAGAGAAAAGGGCTTTTTTGCTGACTTACCTTCATTTTACATTCAGACTTATTTTGTCATCAATATTTTTAAACCAGTGTCTTTTTTAAACTGTTTCATGTTTGTTTGAACTATAGAAAGTTTCCAGGGCTCCTGTGTTTTCATTTTTCAGTGACTAAGTTTTACTTCCAGGTAAGTCATGACATTCCTTGTCTTTGAGTATTTTGGTTTAAGGGTAGCTTTTAAAGACTTTATTTCCCTCTCATCAGAACTATTTAACTCTTGTCTGGGGATATTTGAAAGTAATTGAGGTTTTTGAGGTGTTTTGAATGAATGCAGAACACAGAATTGAAAGGAAATGAAGGACTAACCAGGTAAGGAGTCCAGATTCCTTTTGCATCCACCTCCCTCCAGCCTGCCTGGGAGCTGATCTCCTGCCCCCAGAGCCTCTCATTGTGGTTGCCTGTGGCTTCTGGTGGCAGAAACAAGAATGTAAAAACAGCTATTTTGGGTAAGAGAGCAAAACTTTTAGCAGTACTTGATCTCCAGCAGTAGCCAGCGTTTGGGGAAGCTTTATGGTACAGGGTAATAGCAGAGTGGTGCATTTGTTCAGCTTCCAGCCACTTGGGCTAGAGGGGCTTCCCGAGCAAGAGGCAGTGTCCTTGTGGTTAATAGCCTTTTGCAGATCTCCCCTGCCTCAGTAAAACACTTCTTGAACCTCTGTCAACTGTTTCAGTATCAGCAGTAGCTTATGACAGAGTATCACGATCTGTGTGGTAAATGAAGTTATTCTTTATTAGCTTATCATGCCAGTTTTATTTAATACCCACTTATTCTTGCATTAGAAGCAGCAATGAACCATTTTACCCACTTGATGCTTTCCGTGATTCAAGATTCTGATAAATTCCTGTTTGTCACACAAAATTGAGGTTTATCAGGGGTCAGAAGCAGGGGATACCGGTCACACTGTTCGGTCCTTTTTTTTTTGGAGGCTGAAGAGTCCTAGATATTTTTTCAGCTATTCTCTGAACACTTGGAAGTTTAACTATATCATTTTACAAGAGAGAGAATTAATTAAGGGGGCACTTCTTAAGGCCATTATTTTGTACAGCAGCGTAAAATATTTTCAGTTTAGTTCTCTTTTGTATCTAAATACTCAATTTGGTTTTTGACTACAGCAGAGTCTGAAGCAGATGTTTTCTTCAAATCATTTCCTTGTAACCCCACAATGTTCTTCCTGAGCAATAGAAAATAGTTCAGTATGCATGTAAAGTTTGGGCATTTCTCCCTCAGTGTACAATGCTTCACGCTTACCTGTACTGAATTTCATTTGTCAGTTTGTATCCCATTCACAGCTCTTTGTGACTGGCTTTTTTACTAACATAAATAGTTGTAACCCAAGTCCTGTGGGACTTGACTAATGATTTCCTTTTATTGAGAAAATTAACCACTTTATTCCTCATTTCATTTCCTGTCTTATCCCATTCATTGATGTGGTGATTATCCTTCTTACCTCATGACGGCTTAGCTTGGTGTTCTGTGCAGGGTGAGGTTTTTATGACCTCCTTGGAAGGGACCTTCTGAAAACCTCTGGAAATCCGTGTAAACTGTTTTGGAATTAAACAGATCTGATATTTGGCTCCTTTCAGCCTCGCACCAAACAATCTGATCCCGGTCACATAGTCTCAGTTTTCTCACTGAAAAGTGGGGCAGGAGGGCATCTAAGGGCTGCCTCTCCTTCCCTGTAGAAGCTGGAGTGGTTCTTGGACCACCATATGGACCAGATTGTGCTCGTTTTATGAGGTAACCGGTGCCTTCAGCTGAGGGAAGAAGAAACCAAAATTTGAGGTAAATCCAGTGAGTGGGAAATGAGAGCTGTGAAAACTTAAAAGGATATAAGGAAGAAGTTCTTCACAGTGACGTGGTGAGGCACTGGAATAGGTTGCCCAAGGAAGTTGTGAATGCTCCATCCCTGGCGGTGTTCAAGGCCAGGCTGGACAGAGCCTTGGGCGACATAGTTTAGTGTGTGGTGTCCCTGCTTATGGCAGGGGTTTGGAACTAGATGATCTTAAGGTCCTTTCCAACCCTAACCACTCTATGATTCTATGACATAAATGAGATGCTAGCAGTCATCGCTTGTGTTCTTTAAAAGTAACCTTTTTCTTGGTACCTGGGCCATTGTTCACAGATTGAGCAATGTTGTGTGGTATGGGACTGTCCGGGAGAAGCCTTTCTTCAGAGTAGTCCCATTGACTCCACTGGAAGTTTGACTGTACTGCACATCAGAGGTTGTTGGATAGGTGAAACCACAGCGTTCAATGGCTGGCTGCCATTTTAGGTGAGCCTGTCCAGGAATCTGTCTTCTAAAGCATCCTCCTCTGTGCTAGCGTGTGTGCTGGAGTGTGTCTGTCTCTCATATACTTGCAAGGGTGCAATTATACATCTATCACTTCTAATTTGCTGTTAGCTTTTTAAAGGAACGTGGTTTACTGGTTATTAGAAACTGTCGCTAAGAGATTGGATACCAGCTCTCGTGGTGGGCTCAGTGTGTGTGATTATTTTGAAGGTAACTGTTAAATTAACACTTGGATCAAGTAGAAGGACTCCGGGATATGGTACAATATGAGCTGTGAGATCAGTAATGTCATATTAGTGATATAAATCAATGGTGATCACAATTACCATGATATAGCAAATAAAAGCAAATCACATGCTTACTGGATCTCTAGTCTGAAGTAAATTTACTCAGAAGAAATGAAAATGGTTAAAGGAGTGAATTCTTTGCAGTCAAAAAGCCCAGGTCATGACCTTCATATTTTCTCTTACTGGTTCTGAGATTATTTCTGGATCTGTTATGTCTGCTTTCAATTCATTACAGACACAACTTCATCAAATATTAATAGCAAGGGGTGTAGGATAAAACTTTTGCGTCTCGTTCCTTGCTTTTCCTTGCTGCCTTATAGAGTATTCTGGAAATCATGGTCAACTACTGCTGCAGAGCCAGCAGATGGAGAAAAAGAACACTATTCTGTTTCTATGTGAATATGAAGTAAGAAGTGACTATTGTTTGAATCAGGAAGGGGGTTAAAGTGTAAGTAGCCAATCAGTACCATGAATAGAAAATCAGGTTTCGGAAGGTTACGTTTTGGAAAGACACCTCTCCTCCCAGCTACAACCCCTCCGCCCAGTCAGTTATTTAAAATATTAATATACTTAAAATACTTCATATACTTAAAACTTTCTGGCTGAGCAAATCTGCAATAAATGCAGGTAACATGCAGTCTAGCAGCATGGCTAGCTTCTACCCGAACTGTTTATTGTAGCTTTTTGCATCCTGCAGCTGACAGAAGGATGTGATCACAGAAGTACTGCTCATAGGAATGCTTTTGTTTTCACCAGGCTTGAAATTGGCACCTGTCAGGTATACGTCAGCAAACGATTATAGTTATGTGAATAGTGATACAGCCTCGCCTCTGAAGGCAAACACCTGGACCAGCTGGCAATACAGCAGATACACCATTTTATCAATCAGTCATTTCCCTAACAGAGTATCTCCTACTCTGGTACTCCTCCTTTCTTGATTTAAAAGTACAATTTTCAGTCATTTCACAGTTGCTTTGTAGCCATCTTCAATCATAACAGAAAGCATTCATTATATAGTGAACTGCGGGATATGTACTGACAAAAGTATAAATTTTTTCCCCAATTTTCATATCAATAAATCAGGTAACTTGTAGAATAATACAAAAAAAAGTGTATTCAGAGTAAGAATTTTGATTCATGAGAAAAGCATCTTTTAATTCAGGTAATAGGCTGTTAATAATTCATGGTTGGAAACAAATGGTCTACATAATTACTCAGAATTCTTACTTATAATGAGAAAATATTTTTATTCAGCAGTGCTCATCTGTGCTCACTCTTACCAAGCCTAAAACTTCTCCCACAGAGTTTTAAGAAGTATTTTATGGGCTGTTCGTAGCAGTGAGCCTCATTGTATAGTCAGTGTATCCAGGCTCAGCCTCTCATAGTTTATAGTATTCCCTTCAAGTTTTAGTCACTTTGAATATTAGTTAAGTATGATGGGGTAATGGTTCCAACTGCACTTTGAACATTAAAAGCAAACTTTTGCTAGTGTCCTTCTGTAGATTAGGGCAGTAAAGTTTTGTTCTGGTTATGTCCCTTATGTCTCATCTCCTGCACCCATTGCCATGTACATGTGCACATTCCAGCAGCGCCGTGAGAGGCATGGCTAACATCTGTCGAGTGCAATCCACTCTTTGTTTCTCTTTCCTTTTCCCAAGGGTAAAGTTTCATACGGAATTTTGTTTTTACAGATTTTACTTCGTATCTCATTTGTTAAGTTTGCTTCCTAGAAGGAGCCCCAGCTGAAGGAATGCAGCTTGTACTTGAAACACAAAGGTGTGCCAAGGGGTGGTTTTCACGTAGGCAGGCACTCTTTTCAAAGCCTGTGTCTTGGAGACCTAAGTTTTGGTTTGTGAATAAATAACTCCACATGCTTCAGCTTCAAAAATACCATTAAATAGTAGAGATCTGCCCACTAGAAGATCTTTTATGTATCCAAGCCCTTTGTCTTGAAATACCTCTTTAGGCCAAGGGATGAAGATCTTGTAATCCAGCGTTTTATAACTCGGTATGCTGATCAAAGGAGGGGTTTGATGTGCTCCTGGTAACCTGTTCTGCCAAGGAACTTATAGCTGTTGTTTCCTCAAGAGTGGCTGGATGCCTGGAGAAGTGATGATGCTGTTGTCCAAGTGCCTTTTACTTCCCTCTGTCCTATTGCCCTGACAGTTGGGAAACTGAGTCTTTGGGTGTTTTGATGTCTTTTGGGTGGTTGAAAATGCTGTTCACAGGAGAAGGTGGAAAGTGTTTTCCTCAATTCCCACCTCTTAGAGAGGTCTGATCATTTTGTCATCTGAGCGCTACTGGGAGACAGTAAGAAAGCAGTGTCAGAAAATGATTTCAGAAGAAGGCAGTTGCCCTGCTTGCCTAGTTTAAGATGTATTTATTTCTGAGGTCAACCTCAGTCGTGATGTGACTTCTTTTTTTTCCCAATATCTAGTTGTGGATATCACAAAGTATTACTTTAATTTTTACATGACATCTTTGTGCAGGTGGGGCTTTTGTAATCACTTTTCTTCACTGAAACCATATTGATTTCCTGACTCTTCTAGTCAGGAAATGTGCCCCTGCTACAAACCCACGAAACACATGGGTCAAATTTGCAAAAGTTGGGTTGAAGTCCCTTCAGGCTGTTCAGTATTTCCTTATGTATGCAAGGACTGAACTGGAGGAAATTTGCAGTTGTTTAATTGGTGGTGGAAGGATGGGCTCATGGCAGTAAAGGAAAATTTTGGATACCTGTGATGAGAACAGGTCTTTGCAATGCATTGAGCTAGACCCTGCAGTGAATTGTGAGCTAAACTGGGGAGACAGTGCTGAGTAATGCTGAGGTGCTGAGTTATTCTTTGAACTGTGTTTTAGTAACTCATACCAGAAGAAAGTGTCCTTTTCCAGTCTCTTGGTGTCAGAATTAGCTTTCCATAAACAGTGATTGCATTTGCCTTCTTTTTTATTTTAGAAAATTAGGCTGGTCTAAGGTGCCCTGAGTTGTTTACTGGGATGAGAAGCATGATGACCAGAGTATTGTCACCACTGATACACCACCTCCTTTACTGAACTGCAGACAGAATACTGCTGTCCTCCAGTCAGTTTAGTAACTCAAGCCGTTGTGAACAGACCATACCTAGTTGAATTGCTGAGGTTTGTTTACTTGTTTGAATGAATGCTAGTTCAAAGGCATTATTCAGATTTTCCTTCTCTATTGGGTCTGTTATTTGTCAGGTGTTTCCCTGTGAGTTAACATTATATCTGCTTTGCATCTCAGTTAAAATACATAAAGAAGTTCACTTTCTCTCGGCTTTCTACCTTGTATGTAAAAAAAAAAATGAAAATCACACCTTCAAATTGAACATAGGTTAGATATTTCCCTGCTCGTTGCAGGGGGGTTGGACTACCTGACCTTTGAAGATCCCTTCCAACCCAAACTATTCTGTGATTCTACCATACATTTATGCTTTAGTGACTAATTTAGTTTGATTAAAGAAGCTTTCTTTCCCTTTTGCTTATATTATTGATGTACCATGCAAATTATTTTCCTTTGTTTTCAAGGCAGAAAAAATCTTAATACTTTTGTTAATTACATAAAAGAATTAACATTGGCAAATACCTGTTTTTAATAGGATTTGGAAATACCTTTAAATATATGTTTCATGCTTCTCATTCTACGCACAAGGTGGGTGCAGGTTTTCTGCCTGCAGTTTGTATAGAAGGACACTGGGTTTCATCTCGATCAGGGCTTGAGCAGCCTTTGAGCATGTGAAACACTGAGCTTACAGGCAGCTCCTTCTCACCAGGAGCAGGGATGTGCATGTGCAAGCGTTGTGCAGCGTGTATCCAGAGTGACAGTAAAAAAAAGGAGGAGGAGAGGAAAAAAAAAAGAGAAAAGAGGGGGGAAAAAAGGACTGGCCGCAGCCTGCTGAGTGTAAGCAGCTGCTGCTCGCTGTCTTGTGCTGTGAGAGCACCTTTCTGACAGGTTCTCAGGCTCGGCTCCGAGGTCAGCACGGGATTAGGATGGGAACCCACTTTGCCTCTCCTGACAGCTGCAGTGTTTAGTCACCACGCAGTGACTTCAGCCCTGTGGCTTCTAAAGAATGTTTAATTAGTTTACCCACTATCAAAAATTATCTCAAGCAGAGACACAAACATATGTTGGAATTGGAGAAGACATAGTAGGGGGACTGGTGGAGGGTGGCATCTAAAAGTATTATAAATAATTTTTTATACAGACTGATCCACTTTGATTCTGATCTTGTGATTGTGTGTTTTAGTATTTGTTTATATATTTAGTTTTTAAATTTCAGTTTATTCTAGTATAAAGTCTGCAGGGAACCGGTGCTGTTTTCACAGACGTATTTTGAGGATTTGATTTGTAATCTAAGTGTTGTATCTAGTCTTGCCATAGTTCTGCATGGTCTGTGTTTTGGCATGTGGAAGTAAAATTTAAAGTTTTCATAGGTAGTAATCCCGAACTGAAGAGATGCTTTTGTTCTACATAATTATTTTTGAGGCATCCCCTGAAATCAACATTTCTTCTCTAATGAAAAAGTATGCTGAAGTGAACAAGTACTCTGCTGTTCTCTCCCACAGTGTAAGAGGTTGGTGGGAACTTGAGGAGCCTTGGGAAGACACAAGTGCCGTTGTGCGAGGAGAGCCAGCCCGCCTCGCCAGCACACTGAGAGCATAAGCCAAGTCAAGCAAGTTTGTAATAGATAAAAGCCCTGGATCTCTTCTGCTTTCCCCTGGGACTGGTGGTGTCTTGCTGTAAATGGTGACTCCCATCTCACCCTGAAATACTCCTGAAAACCCAGTTATTTTCTGAATAGCTTTTAAAACTGCATTAAATGCATTAGCATCCCCCCCTTCAGAAGCTTTGTGTAGGCGAACAAGCCACATTTGAAGGGTAAAATCGGTTTCATTTGCTTGAATGTTTACCTGCATGGCTTACAGTAGGAGAGGGGATGCGGGAGGTGAAATGGGCAGCACTTACTGGGTTTTCACAGCTGTGTATGAGATGCAACCTGCAGCCACTGCTTCCACTTGGCCGAACCCCACAAGAGTGGTGCTCTTGTTCAGGAGTATTTTCCCACCAGGAGGAAATCTGAGGGAGGAGGAGGCTAAGGAGAGCTCGCTGGCCTAACTGGTAGAGTTGCTGAATATTTAGGTCACATCAGAGCAGCAGACACAGCAGTGCAGAAATACATGGATAGACATTCATAGGAACCCTAAAGACAAATGCCCAGCTACCCTGTCTGCAGAACAAATGTGTTTGTTTTTTTGTTTTTCTATCCTTCTCTCTCACCATTTTTCTACCTTTCTTTTATTGACTGCTCTTAGGAGTGTTTTTTCCTATCATTTTAATTGTAACCTCCTTGTGGTATGGATAATCCGTAGAATGAACTTCAGTCCATGTTTATGTTGTTTAAAATTGTTCTCAGTTATCATGACCTGTACTTTTAAAAATAGGTCCTGAGTAACCTCATGGCCTGTTTTTCATTTTCACCTGTACTTCCCTTCTGCTGCTTTAAGCTCAATTAATTTTTCATTAAAAATAGGTTTGTAGGCTTTTCAGAGTACGACTTGTATCGTCTTGCCTATTTTGGTCCTCTTCATGATCTTGGGCTCATATGAAGGGTTAGTGACATTATAGGGGAAACAGCCTGTCACATGTAGGTATCCTGAATAACTGTCATTAAGATGTGTCTCTGTACATGTTGTCATATCAAATTACTAATGTCTGTTGCTGACTTTGGGATCCTCGAGATGAATGTTTTAAATATTAATGAAACATGTTTTTCAACACCCCCACTGCTAAAATAAACTATTATTCCCATTTTAGGAAAGAAAAAAATTACAGCATGGAAACTGTAAGGTACCCATGAATACACACTTTCTTGGCAGGAGTAGGAAATAACTGAATGTATTATTTGTGTGTTTTAACCAGAAGACATTATTCTTCCTGGCTGAAATTTGTTGATTCACATCATAATTGAAAAGGATGCTTCTGATAAGTGGCGTAAATGTTGCTATAGCTTCCCAGCATCTATTTTCTGGCAGTCAGACTGTGGAGCAGCTTGGAGCTACTGAAGCATCTACCTCCACTCATGCCAGTTTGCAGCACTGTGCTGTAATGAATCATAGAATCATAGAATAGTTAG
>NW_009913585.1:297-986 GCF_000696875.1 Nestor notabilis | reverse complement strand
GCCAGCCGGTGTGGACACAGGGACATGGGGACGATGGGTCCCCCCATCCCTTCCTCTTCCCCTTCTCCATCCCATTCCCTCCATTTCACCCCCCTTCCCGAAATTCCCTCCTTCCCCCTCTCCTTTCCCTCCCCTCCATTTCCCTCCCAATTCCCTGCATTTCCCATCCCTCCTTCCCACCTTTTGTGCTTTTCCACCCTCTTCCCTCCTCTCCTTTCCCTTCTTCCCTCTGTTTCCCATTCTCATCCCTCCCTTTGCTCCCACCTCACCTGTCCCCTCTTCCCCCTCCATTTCCTCCCTTATTCCCTCCAGTTTCCCCCTTCCTGCCCCTGGTTTTCATCCCCTTTTTCCCTCTTTCCCATTCCCTTTTCCCTGCACTTCGCCACCTCTTCCCCCTCTTTTCCATCCCCTCTTCCAGCCTTTCCTGCCCCCTCCGTCCTATTTCCTGCCCCTTTCCCATCTCCTCCCAGTTTGTGCCACACTTCCCCCTCCTCCTCCCACCATTTCGCCCCTTTCCAGGCACCAATTCCCGTTTCTCCCCCTCCTTTCCCCTCCATTTTCGCCCCCTCTTCCCGCCTCCTCCTTCCCCTCACGGCTCCCTCCATTTTGCCCCCTTTCTCGTCCCTTTTCCACCCTCTTCCCTGCCACCATTCCCTCCCTTTCACCACCCTTCCCCTTCCCTTTCTCCC
>NW_009913585.1:0-206 GCF_000696875.1 Nestor notabilis | reverse complement strand
CGCCGTTCCTTCCTGTCCCCTCCTCCGGCCATTTTGTCCCCTTTCCAGGCACCAATTCCTGGTTCCTCTTCCCCCTTCCCATTTCCTTCCCCCTCCCCCCATCCCCTCCCTCCAGTTCTCACCTCTTCCCGGTTTTCCCCCTTCTCTTCCCGGTTTTCCCCCTTCTCTTCTCCCAGTTTCTGCCCTTTTTGCCATTTCATCCCTTT
>NW_009913584.1:0-402 GCF_000696875.1 Nestor notabilis | reverse complement strand
GTGACGCCGTCACCGCGGGTAAGGCACCGGCGAAGCCAAACGGGGGGCAGGGGGGGCCCGGCGTCCAGCCCCAGCGCCAGGGGTGGGATCCGCTTGGGATCCGCTTGGGATGCAGTTGAGTCCTGGTTGGGTTCTGGTTGGGATCCAATTGGGAACCAGTTGAGTCCTCACTGGGTTCCAGTTGGGATCTGGTTGAATCCTGGTTGAGATCCAGGGGGGATGCAGTTGAGTCCTGGTTGGGAATCTGGTTGAATCCTGGTTGAGATCCAGTTGGGATGCAGTTGAGTCCTGGTTGGGAATCTGGTTGAATCCTGGTTGAGATCCAGGGGGGATGCAGTTGAGTCCAGGTTGGGAATCTGGTTGAATCCTGGTTGAGATCCAGGGGGGATGCAGTTGAATCTG
>NW_009913583.1:949-1256 GCF_000696875.1 Nestor notabilis | reverse complement strand
CCAGCCTGTCTGGGGACAGCACCGGGGCAGGAGCTGCACTGAGTGTGTCCCATAGGATGGGACAGCGATGTCCCCATGGGCGCTGGATGCCACCCCCAGTGACAGGGATGCAGTGGGGTGACGCTGGGAGCACCCCAACTACATCCCACCACCCCGTGCAGGGATGGGGATGGGGGCTGAGGTCCCCAGGGCCTCCCAACGCTGTCCCCAAGCCCGTCTCCACCTTGGTGGTGGCTCCACTGCCTTGGATCCAACCAGGACAAGCGGTGGCATCGGCTGGACCAGAGCCTGGGCACACGGGAGGCGC
>NW_009913583.1:0-826 GCF_000696875.1 Nestor notabilis | reverse complement strand
TGGATACTGGTGGGACCCCCAGCCCCAAAGCTGCTGTGGGTCCTGGACAGCCGTGGGGAGGACACGGGGTGGAGAATGGACATGGGAGCACAGGAACACGGGGTGATCCCGGCTTCGTGAGCCCACCCAAGCCCTGTGTCACCAGCTCGAGCATCCCATGGGCGCTGGGATCACCCACTGCAGGACCCAGTGTGGGAGGCACAGGAGGAAGAGGAGGGATGAAGGTCCCACTATGGTGCCCAGGAATGGGGTTATCCTGCTCTGCCGCCCTCGGTGCCGCGTGGACGCACCAATCCTGGAAGGGATCAGATGTGTTTCAGGGCTCCGGATCCATCCCGCTGCCGGCAGGTTGGGAATGGGATCGGTGCTGAGCCGGGGACACTGTGCGTGGAGGAGGAGGCTGGTGAGTGGCAGGATGGGCTTGGGGTGACGGTGGGATGGGGCTGGTGGCACACAGGGGCTGGGCGCTGCCCCATGGGTGGGAGCCCTTGGGATGGGGTTTGGGGTGAGCTGGTAGCACCATCCTGAGCTTCCGACCCCGTTGCAGTCCGGTGTGGCACAGGACAGGGCCAGCTCCGTGCCACCAGCAGCCGGCACGGTGGGATGAAGCACTGGACAGGACCTTGTCCATCCGTCCTTCCCATCACCCGGCTGCATCCCTCTGTATCCATAACCCTTCACCATTCCCAGAGAGACCATCCGAGCGGTAGGTGCTGTGTCTGTGCTGCTGCCTCTTCCTGTGAAGTCCATCATCTGTTTGTCCATCTGTCGGTCCATCCATCCATCCATCCATCCCTCTGTCCATCCATCCATCCATCCCTCTTTC
>NW_009913582.1:5822-16206 GCF_000696875.1 Nestor notabilis | reverse complement strand
AACTATTCTATGATTCTATGATTCTAACATGGACCCTATCTTAGCGTACTTGCCATTTACATTATGAACACGATAAATAAAGACAGAGCAGCAAACAGAAGGGGAAAAAAGCATGACTGGGAAACACAAAGGCTTCAGCCACTTGGGTGGTTGCCCCTGTGTGATGCACTCCATGCCCACCAGGCCTCTGCTCTGGGGTTGTCACCCTCAGGAGCCCCTTAGCTTCTGCGCTGTTCTCCTTTTCATGGGCTTGAACAGCTGCAGCACATATGTGGGCTGCAGGCATTTGGTCTGAGGGCTATGGCCTTTGTGTAGATGCACAGGGTCACATATGTAGGTGTGCGATGTAATGCCATACCCAGAATCTTCCCTGGTTGGGGACAATGTCTATCAGAGCTCCTGGGGGGCTATGGGGCTCCCTGCAGCACCTGTCAGGGCAAAGCCCGGACAACCACTGTCCTAGCTAGGAGCAGGGCAGCCAGTGGGCACAGGGCCAACCCCAGCATCAGGCACCTCTGTGGGGATGGAGATGGGCTGAGGTCAGGCAGAGATGTGCCTGGTGCAGACCCTCACATGAAAACAGCTGCCTGAGCTCAGGGTTGTCATTCTCCAGGGCCTCTCTATCTCTTTGCAGGAGCTCTCCTGGACAGCAGGCTGAGGCTGAGCAATTCCCAGGCTGGCCTGGAGCCCACACGCCATACCCCAAGGAGGGGGAATGACAGCCTTTGCCAGTTGCATGGCAGATCTTGGCAGAGTACTCACCAATAGCTAAAATCTGCCTGGGAAAACAGATTTAAGGAGGCCTAACTCTAGTAACGTCATCCTCAGCCCTCTCTATCACAGAGGTGGAAAGAGAGCTCATTGCAGGCAGGAATCCCTGGGCCTGCAGGGTACCTGATACCTCTTACAGGCTGCACTTTATTCTGAGGCACAGAGGCAGGTCATTCCGTCATCGTTTCAGTTCCCCGTGTTTAAACAAATATAGTATTAATTTGCAGTAGAGACTAACGATGGCGAATGTCTGGGAAATGCTGACTGTCAGACTGTTCACACTTGGGGTTGCTGTGGGTAGGGCTGCATGCAATGTAGGCTCCCAGCCTCAGATGCTCTGCTTTGCCTGAGCTGAGTAAAGAGGAAGGAGGGGAGGCAGGGTTGGGAATGAATCAGATGCCCGGAATTAGATGCCATGAAACCTCTTCTCATTTAATACCTGCCTCAAAGGATATCTCAAAGACCAGACAACAGTCGCAAGAAAGGCAATAACAGTCAGTGTTATACTCTTATGTAGGCTGTCTTGACTTTACATCTGCAAAAAAATGCTCTACAATGCTCACAACCTGCCTCCTATCTCCCCAGAGCAGCAGGTGCATAAAGTGTGTGCAGTACTGAGTCCTTAGTCATCAGGGGGAGCAAGGCTGACAGCAGAGGTTGATGCCTGCAGAGAGAAAACAGTTACAGCTGATGTTTCAAAGAGCAGCTGCAGCATCCTCAGATTCACCAACTCCCACTCAAAGACTTGCCTGAATCCTTTCAACATGCAGCAGGCAGGGGATGTGCACCCATAAAGAAACCTAGTCTAGACACAGAAACTGCTGGCCATGGTAGGAGACCATCTTTACCCCACTGAGACCAACGTGGAAGGAGGTGAGAGCTCTATGGGGGGTGTAGAGAGGTAACAGAGATGTTCCAATGTCAGTAATGTACATAAACTCTTTAGGGGGGAAGGGGCAAAGCAGTGAGAAATGATGCTTTTGAGAATGGGATAAGTTGAAGCACAGATCAGTACTGATGCAGGGGAAATAGAGAAAAATCAAACCCTACTGTCTGGTCGTTCAAGTGTCAAGGAACTCAGGCTCACACTGGGGAGGGGGATTGGCACTGAAGCCAGGTAGACTAAGCTGGTACTCCATTATCGGGTTGCTCCATCTTTGGCTCTACTCTGTGTATCTGATAGGAGACTACTGGTGTTGACTTTCGTATCTAAAGACCTTCTAAACCTCTTTCCATAACATACTGTAACAAAATACACTGTGCTGCTTACAAGACTGTGTTTGTGCTTTTAAGTATATATGTGTATGCTTTCCTGTATTTATGTGTTCTATCAGTATATATAGATAGAGGAGAAAAAAAGAGGAAATACACAATGTACAGCTAAAATATGGGGCTGTGGCCAAGAATTTTACTGAATAGCAAGAGGCTGAGAATAGAAATGGGCAATATATTTTAGTGACTGAGATGCATCATTATAATTTTAAAAGGCTTTTTAATATTGTGTTATTTGGCTATTACTTTCCAGAAGAGTATACGTGATATATGACTCAATACCACAAGCAGTTTTTGTGAAGGAAGTATTTTCTGGTTGTCAGTAGACAGGCAGTGTAGCTGAGAAGAGGATTTCATCATGCTTTCTCCAGATTGCCTAGCTGGCAGCCTCTGCTCACCTCCCAGTGGCCCTCTACTCTGCTGCTCTGGCAGTGTTTAATGTTCAGCCTGAGAGACAAAGGAGGATTGTCCTTTGAAAATGTACATGCATCAGCACTGCCTAAAAGAGAAATACAGCAGGAAACACTGATTCCAAATTGCTGTTAAAAGTGCTGGCCTTCTTCTGAAATGCAGACTAAACAGAAATAAAACAGAAGCTAAAAGTGGTGATTTTTGTTCAAGCAGAGAAAGGACTCCCTTTTGGCACCTTTCTAAGGCATTAAATGTACCCAAAGAGCAATTGAAATGGGGTGAGAAGAAAATGGTAGTTCTGATGTACTTCATTGGTAAAGCAATAACTACTCCTTTCGATACTGGTTTCCGCTGAACTGGAATTTGGGAGGTAAAAACTGTTTCTCATTCTTGGTGCTAAATCTGCTCGGCTAAATCTGACAATAAGAGGTCCAAAATCTCCAAGCAAAGCTTGCCAAGTCTAAAGAATCCTACTAAACATATGTCAGCTGGAGGCTTGATACATGAGCTGCTGCACATATACTGCACAGATTTATGCCAGACCCTTATGCAAGGCCCTTAACACAGGACACTGAGGTTTTGTAGCTGAAAAGTGGTTATGGATCTGTTGCAGTGGTGTGGGAAGAATGGTTATTGCAGACTAGATAGGCAATACTGGGGTATTACGTATGATGCGTTTGTTCACTGGGGCTTTTACGCCTACCTAGCTCACCATTAATGAGAGACCAGAACGTGCATGGGACAGTTTCTGGACTAAGATGGCTTGAATTTTGCCTGTATGACTTTTTTTTTTCCCAGTCTTTTTAGGGAAAGTTCGTCTTTCCCTGATGAACGTGGCACAGAGGAAGATCTCAGCTGGTTTCATCCAAAAGGGTTTGGAGGGCTTCTAGGTGGTCCCTCTGAGGAAGGGGCAGCCTGTGTGTCAGGTCCCTGTGGTCAGCCTGTGCCTATGCCCTTGCTCTGCTACATGAAAACTTACGAAGCCTGATAAACATGCACCACCCAGAATAAGGCAGCAAGTATTTAGCTTTGCTTTTCAATCTTCTAATGGTCAAAAAACAACCCCAAAATTAAATCTTGTATGTGTTTGGAAGGTGTGAGAGACAGGTGATTTGTGCCTTACAGCTCTACATACTATGCCAGTGCATCTTCAAATAGGGGAACACGTAGTCTTTCCTGGTTAATGACAGAGACTAAACCCAGGAATATCACAGAGCCTCTTGCTCTTTAGTGGAGCTGGAGCAGCTTCCTACCGGGAATGAAGCGTGCTAATCCTCATGATGTTTTCTGTGCTAGCATGAAAACGATCTCACTAGCAGCTCCAATGACTTTTGTCTTGCCCTGAAAGTACACTCAGTGGTTGTCCCAGGGTTTGTAGGATTCCGGGTGGAGAAGGAACATAAGACACACACACACACACCAAACTGCTAGAAAATTTATTACAAGATCTAAAGTAGATGTAAAGTCCAGAGATATACCAAGCTAGAAAGAGAGATAACTAAAGGCTACTGAAAAATAGATTAGGCACAGATTCCTACCAACCTGCACGTTTGTTCAGTGACCAGGAGGCCAGCTCTGAGGTGCATTGAGTGCAAACGGGGTGGCAGGTACTACTTTTGCGGGCATCCCAGCAGAGGCAATGTTGGCCATAAAGGTAGTTGTATCTGCCTCCTTCTTGATCTCTCTCGAACCCCAGGCCTTTTATATGCCAAAAAGTGCCAACTCATCCCGACATAGAGGGACAGTCTGCTCCAGGAGGAGTGGCCTTGTTGGCTCTTTGCTGTGCACACTCACTCTAGATAATCGGGGTGGTCCACCACGGACCAATTCCAGTGTTATACCCATAAAATACAAATACATACATGCTTTTTATCTTGATCAGGATGGTCCACCATGGACCAATTTTCACAGTGTTAGACCCATCTAACGCAGTGGTTACTAGAGATTCTGAGAAGTGATGCAGACAAAGAGTTCATCATAAATGTCAGGTACCGGGGCACTGTGCCAGCAGCTGGCAATGTGCTATTGCAAAGGTGCATGCAGGTGGGTGCCTTCACACTGTGGAAGCTGATATTCTGTGGGGCAAACACGTTGCTGCTTATGCTGGGAGGTATACACCAGAGCTTCAGGCGATGTACACTCTGCTAGTGTGACTGAGTATTGAGTGTTAGCTGCCCTCAGGACTTGTGAGGCCATCGAAGAGGCTTCCCTTAGAATTATAACAGTCCCATGTCCTCTGCAGTGTATGAGTGTGTATCCCAGCTCCAAGAATGGACGTCCTGTACCTGGTACTATTTGCACTTTCTGAACACACACACACACACACACACACACATACACACACATCAACACACACACACACAATGCTCTGGACTTTGTGGATGCTCATCAGGGTAAATCAGCTGGGCCACACCTCACAGACATTCACAATGAATGTGTTTATTGGTGGATTTGACATGACAACCGTCCACATAAGATTACCATGGCCAGCTTCCAGGAACTGATGAATGCTTATTCTTGAGCTATTGTAAAGGCTTGGAAATGGGAGCCTGGCTAAAATAATTGGCTGTCAAAAATTATTCACTTACAGAAGCACAGCATCAGCCACATGTTAGGAGGAAACAGGAATCATGAGAGCCCTCCTCTCCACAGGGAGCAGCTGATTTGAGAGAAGTCAAAACAGCTTCTTTAAGGTGCAAAAAGGGGGTCAACAAGTATGTAGGGGAAGGTGATCTAGTTGATACATCTGGATTTCCAAGAGGTTTCTTAAAAACTCTTTCATCAAAGACAAAGAAATTAAGCATGCTTAGAAAATTTAATGGAATACAAAATTCAAAATGAAAGATAGGAGTAATGGTCATTTCTCAGTGCAGTCACTAGTCAAATTCTGCATGGATTTGTGCTGGAACTTCTGCTTTTTAAGATACTCAGATTTTATCACCTTGAGAAGAGAATGAGCAAGGAGATGACAAAATCTGCAGATGATACACAGCTATCCAAGGCACTAAGAGCAGGAACTACCAAGATGACTTCTTTTTTTACCTTAAGAGGCCAAGTGACTGGACAATAAATTGGTAGATGAAATTCAGTGTAGATAAATGTAAAGTGATGCACATCAGGAAAACCAATCTTAGGTTCACACAAAAAAATATGAGCTCTGTACTCACCATTACAACTTAGGAGCAAGACCTTCATGTTATGATATATAGGTCCATAAAAAATACCAGCTTAATGTTCTATAGCAGTTGAAAGAGCAAAACAAATGTTAGGAATTATCAGGAAGAGAATAGAGAACAAAACTGAAAATATCATACTGCAGTATAAATCCATGCTTTGCCCATGCCTTGAATACTGTGTTCAGTTCTACTGTCCTCATCAGCAAAAGGACAATATAAGGTTCATAGAAGACTAAGAAGGATAATCATGAGCAGTAAGAGCTCCAGCAAGAGAAATAACTGAGTTGGCTGGGGCTCTTCATTCTGGGTAAGAGGCATCTTAGGGGCATATAATACATGTCCTTAGCAATATAAAGAAGGTAGGAAGGAACCAATTGCTTACTGCCTCTTCCAATATGAGAACTAAGGACAAACAAGGAAGAGCTGCATTCAAACATGGCAAAAGGAGATAGCTCCTTATGCAGGTGGGTAGTACACATGTGGAACTCCTTGCTATTGTGGCTGTGGCAGAATGTGCATGGGTTTAAAAAGAAACCCAGCAAGCATAGATAGGCAAATGCCAGACAAATACCACACAACACCATGACAAACTACGAAGACCTCAGAAAATAACCTGCAGTGATCTGAGCAGCCACAGCTAGAAGAGGAAGTATCCTGTGCATGGTGTGAACAATATAGCCTCTCTTTTGTTCTTATGCTCTTCACTTAGCTCTCACAGAGAACCATCTGTGGCCACTGTTCCATCTTTAATGAGTGCCCTGTTGTTGATTATCCTGCACTCTGGGAGAGAAGAAAGTGGTACTAATGTTGCATGCTCAGCTCATGTGCCTGAGGCTGCATCTGACACCATACAGAGCACAGGTTTTCCGAGCTGATAGGATGCTTAACACTGCAGCATGAGCAGTTGTATCTCTACATTTTGGCCTTCTCAAAACATTTTCAAGTCCATCTTTTCTGCATATACAAGTGTAGGTTTGAATATTGGTTCATTAATATGTTAAAGATAGCACCATTAAAAAGTCAACCTTTGCCCGTACAAATGCTGCGAAATAAGGTGGTTATTATTTAGTCTAAGCAAAAGGGAACACTGAAGTGCTTTAGGAATGCAGTAACACTTCTGTTTTCATGCAGTCACTATAATTTTTTCCTAGACTGCTTCTTCTGCTCTTTCTTTTAAGCTTTTTGCTAGTGGATAGATCCCTAATGACACATGAATGAGGCATGAACTTCCTTCTGTGATCTTCATATTCTGTTGATTGTTTTGAATACTTCATATCTGCTTTCTGTATGCTAAATTTAATTGACACTAGAGAAGGGCCAGAGAGGCATAGGCTTAGTGTAACAGATGGCAGCCCTGCACACGTCTCTGCTAGAATTGGACATCATGTTGTATCCCCAACAAAGCTTTTCTTAATAAAGATAAGATACATATCTTCTCATTTTTAATGCATTAAATCTTGGCACTAAGCCCAGAGGAAGTCTGGGGTATCATCTATATCTATTATCACTGCAGGAGTGTAATAAAAGAACATCTGAGGAGTAGCACAGCAAGGGGTGATTCATTTTATCCTTTTTCCCTACTCCAGCAAGCTCAATTAATGTATGTGGAAAATCTTTGTTAAGAAACTTCTAAAGATGATGCTAGTTCACTTTTCTCTCTTCTAAGAACATATGTCTTTCCCTGGTTTGTTCAGTGTAATCTGAATATGTCTGTTGTGTGCAAATACTCCTGTCTGAGTCTCAGTCTTCAGTGTATGTGGAGGTGCCAGACTTTCCATCTAATTTCCAGGTTGGACAGTTCTTGTGTGTAGCAGAAATGACAACTGGGACAAAGAAAGAGGGGAATTAAGAAACCATGGGAATATATGTTTTACTTATGAAGTCTAAAATAAAAAATAAAGCTCTTACATTTTTCTAAGCACAAGCAAATCTCACTTCAATTATTTTTAAAGCACTGAATTATCTGTTCTTTTACAGTGTGTAAGTGAAAACTCCTCACAGTCCAGATGGAAAAATGTCTGAGCATTGCTCTGTTTTGCTGATAAAAACTTTTAGACCATATTTAGGAATACCACTTTTACTATACAACAGCTGAGGTTTTTCTCACAAACATACGAAATAATTTTCTGGTAAATCTTCTACTATAACTTTTCACAATGATGCATCAAAACTTACAAATGTTGATCAAACAACACGAGCATTCACATTTGTGGTCCTAAATTGTTCTTGGCTCATGGTCATCAGGATCTCTTAAAAGTAAAGAATTTTTGCTTAATTAATATAGGTAATCCAACTTGAAGGATAAAATCTGGTATATTCCTGAGGTTCAGATGATTATCAAAATGTGTACTCAAACACATGCAGATATTCAGGTCTAGAATGCCTGATGGTGTTGTATATAAAACTAATTTAAGGGTTTTTTTAGTGCTGGATCACTTTGAACATGTCTTGTTTCACCATCCCTTTGAAACTGTCTTGTTTCACTGTCCCTTTGAAACTGTGTGCTGGACCATAGCTAGTCCTAGCTCATATCTACCTAATATTATATTACAAGGCTCTTGCTGAAAGATTTCAGCTGGAATTAATTTCATAAATGTAGGCGATTTGAGTAATAAATACACCAATGTGTCTATTCTCCCAATACAAATCTTGTAATATAGACAATCTAATTTCAGAGTTCTCCCAGTACAAATATAGTAATACACACAATCTAATTACAGCTGCTGAGTTGTAAATGTTGGATTTAAAGCTGAATACGTTTTACTCACTGTGGGAGCTTAGACACTTAACTTAGTTAACACCTGTATTTAGATGACTAGTCTCCGGCTGAATGTTCAACTTAATATTTTCTATTATTTTATCTTCCACACCTAGTTGTCAACTCAGACCCTTTTTATTTCCTTTTTTCCTTGATTTTGAGATTTGCTGAGAAGTTGTCTTTAGGTTTGCTTTTTCTGAATATGGTACTGGGTGATCTCACACATCTTTCCTGCAGCAGTCTAGAGATCAGGTACACATCTACTTTTATTTATTTATTTTAACCCCCCCCACCAAACTCTTCTTTTTCAGTTCTATTGTGTTCTTTTAAAAATATTATTAATAAATACTTCTGGGATGGTTTTCTTTCTACTTTTTTGTGTCTGGGTTTCTTCATTACCCAATAGGGTGTTTCTGAATGCAGCTCTACATATCTTTATTTTCTGATGATGGCCAAATCCCTACATAAAGTGGTTTAATAAGTGCTGTGCTTGTTTGACTTTGTTATCACAGAGTTTATGTACTACTAGTGAGGTTTTCTATATAAGCAAACTGTGAAGCTATTTTAATCACTTCCATCCACCATATTTTATATCGTTTAGCTGTGACAATTCAAAAACTCCAAGGTGAAAGAAGGCACTCTTACTCCTGCTGTGATCCTTAAATCAGCTTGAATATTTGTTAACACAACATTCTTAGTTTGTAATATGTGGTAATGATATTAATATACTTCCTGGGGAGATTTCACTTCTACTGAGTGCATTTATCTCCTTTTTCCTGGTGCATTGTCTGTGTAGTGAATCAAATACCTTTAATACATATTAATAAATATTTTATTATATATTTAAGTTAGCAGGGAGGATATTTTGCCATTAACCTACTATGAGATTATATTAAATGGATCATAATGATTTACAATAAAGGACAATTTTCCACAAATTTCTGTGTTCAGTTATACATGTAGCAACACTCTTGGCAGAAAAATAGTACATAACCTTTTAGCTGATATACAATGCTACGAAAACTATATTATAAAGAACAAGCATGCATCAACCACTTTTTAGAAACTGGCCAGGTAATTCAAAGCATTGTGCAGGAGCTGAATTTTCTGGCTAAGAGAGCTTAAAATTAAAACAAATTTCATGTAATGTTGGGCTAGTTCCTACTGAATTATTAAGATAAACTGGATTATAAACATACATTAGCTGTGGTTTCTGGAGTAATATATGATTTAGTTAAGCTAGGTCTTGCTGTAGGGGATTGTGGATAATAAATAAATACTTTTCTGATTCTCTTCTGGATAATTCCAATATGCCTGTGTCTATACAAATAACTGCTTGCAGCCTTGTGTATTTAGCATTTAAGGGTATTTATTCTTACAAAGTGGAATATAAATAAAAGGCAGTCAAAATGAAATGTCAACAAAAATTTTCCCACGTACCACTCCAGGGCACAATACTGAAGAAAGCCCGTGTACTTTACTGTAGGCCAAACTCTCATGTCTAGTGTCTCACTCCCTCCTCTCCCATTGCTTCTTGACTTCTGAAATTCTTGCTTAACATTGACATAGGATTAAGGAAGGCTTCTCCAAAATACCCTCAGGAATTATTGCATCTATGTGTTCTTTGATTCTTGCTGTGACTTCAAAGCAAGTGATTCTGGCTTTTTAAAATAGAGTTTTTCTCACTTTGTCTGAATTTTATTTTTCTGTAATATTCCATTATCAGCTTCCTGTAGTGTTACAACGTGTAATGGCACATAGCACAGTGATACTCAAGTCTATATAGAACAGACACCAGAGTACTGTGCCATGAGAAGATGCCATCCCCCATAGTTAGGATGAGGTCCTGCCTCACATAGGAGCTCAAGTGTGATACGCAGTTGATTTGATATAGGTTTCACTGTATTTTCAGCCTTTCTGCATGTCACTTTCTGTATATCTATGCCAAAAGCCAGGCTCTCTTCAGCTACTCGTCTTATATGCCTTTGTCTTTGAT
>NW_009913582.1:0-5791 GCF_000696875.1 Nestor notabilis | reverse complement strand
CTGCTGAATCCATCCTCATACTGCTAGTTCTTCCCATGTATGCGCTTTGCTTGATTGCTATACTGGTGTGGTTGTAGACATGTGGCTGAGATGCCTAAACTTCTTAGCTGGCTATTTGCCATGTGTTTTCCATTGGCTATAATGAAAACAATATTATGCACAATGATTATGGAACAATAGCTGCTGAACACTTTAGCTGCCATGCTGAACCTTTGCCAAGAGTTTTGAACACTCTCTGAAGTAAAAGGAAGGATCTCTAAGCATAGGACCAACAAACTACACATTGCTATCAACTATTCAGTGAAATCAGTCCTCTTAGGAGTTTATCTGGAAAACTTTAGACCTGGTGAATGCTGTTCTGTAATTGGAGGTATACTGTTCAGGCTGGGAAAAGTCTAGTAGTAGGGTCAAGTGGGAACAGCTGTATGAATCATATAATATGAGCAGGTTAAAACCCTGTGGAACAAAGGCTGCTCATCTGAGTGGAGTACATAAGTTCACAAAGAAGTACACAGGATGATGAAGAAATCCTCTGTGCACGAAGAACCCCACTCCCTGGGGTCTCTAAGCCAGGATTTCTGTTCCCTATGGGCAGTTTGTATGGTAAGTGCAGCATTCAAGCACTGCCCTAGCCTCACATGTTAAGCAATTGCATACGTACTTGTTCAGAGAAGAAAGGCTTAGAAACTAAAATACAGTCTGTGTCTGTGTTTGCAACAGATGAACTAGAGCTGGTCTTTAGGAAATAGGTTTTTCTGACCTCTTTCCTTTCCAAAGCCGGAAGTTGTGGAGGTTCATTTATATGCAGAAGGGAAAAATGTCTAGGATTTGATCTTTTAAAACACACATACGTAGGCATACATGCATTATGCAATTTGTCATTCCATTTGAAGAATTTTGGTATTGGTACAGAAACGTCTTGTTTCTCATAGAAAGAGAGGATTTTCTACCTATGAAAAACAACAGATACTTAGACCAGAGCAGGGCAGCTAAAACGTGACTCATGGAAACTTGTTTCCTCGGAATTATTGCAAATATTTCTCAAAGTAACTATTTCAGAAATCAGTTCCATTGGAAAATAACAATGAGATATAATGAGTAATGTAGCTAGACAGTGGGGAAAAAGAAAGAAATTCCCTGCCTTAGATTATTCATTTATTAATTTCTATTTTCAGATACCGTAAGGACAACATCAAATTAAATCTGTTATTTGGATGAAATATTTTGTATTCCAGCTGTTGTATTTGTAAACAATGTAAAAACAGTCACAGTAGGTATTTAGAATATCATAATGCTACCATTAGGCCATGTTTCTAGGGCTACCTAAAATAATAAAAATGTGTTGCCTTTTTTATTTTACTTCTACCTGCCAAGGTCATAGAGTGCAATTGAATCCGCTAAAGGTAATGGAAAAGCTCCTGTACATATACGACCTTTGATAAATTTTATTTTGCTAAATCTACAGCAGATTTCTCTTTGAAATTAAAACTGAAAAAAAAAAATACTGTAAATTTAAGACTTGAATTTCTAAAAAAGAGAATATTAATTGTTGTTACATAATGAAAATGCTGAATTATAAACACTTTTAATCATGGTGGATGTAAACACACGGGCAGAATTGATGTTTCAAGTGTATTTCTCCTAGTGTGAAACTGCTTTAATCACTTTTAAAATTACATTAATTTTAATATATTTTAATATGTTCAGTAAACTTGTGAGTATGATGAAGAGATAGCAATCAAGCTTCTTAATTTTGCGTATTAATATCCAAAATGACATGAAGAGTATACGAGTGTAATCAGTTAAAATGTCACTTTTGGGAGAATTTATTGACTGGTCATAACACTGAAAAATTGATGCACTTTGCTCAGTCACAGTAAAAAATAGTATTTGAAATTCAAACACAAATTACCCTTTTCAACAGCACACTGGACTTGCATCCCCAATCTTTGACTTCATTTGGTGAAGAAATAGGCCATAAGGGAAGGCAATACCTCCTAAGAAATTATCATATTCTGCAGTGATGATTCAATAAACCTGAAAGAAGAGGGAGAAATGGAAGCTGAGAGTTGACATACAATGTAAATACATCCCCTAACATTTTAAGATTGGATACTTCAAATGTGAGACTAAGTTAGCTGCTTTCAGTGAGTTTGCTGCTCTTAATGCTTTTATGACAGAAAGATTTTGCTGCCCTTAGAGGGATGGGAGGGGAAAAGAGAAAATCAACAATTCCATTCCTTAGTGACATTATATAGCTGAAGACTACTGTGATGCTACTGTAACACTGGTTTTCTAGGGATGCAATGTTACTTCTTTAGGGGCATAAGGGCATAGCTCTTTGTTTATGTGGGCCTTTGTGAAACATCACACAACTCCTTTTACGAATACATCTCTGTGTAAGAAGAGATATATTTCCCTTTATAGTCTTCAGAGCTCATGTTTATGGACTACAACATTTGTTATTCTGGAATTATTTTCCTTATAAATATTAACACGAGAGCATAGACAATTGATTATGTAACAAAGCATATCCACCAAACCAAGCCAAACCTAATTTTTATTTTCCTAGTGGATATACAGTTTAAGGAGTGCTAAGGCACTGTAAAAACATTTTTATTCTGGATCAGTATATTTGCTAGGGTACATTCCTCCCTAATTTCATCAGAGAAACACAGTGCTGCAGGAGTGCTCTTGGTCAAGCCTAAAAGCTTATGTAATAAAACTGGTTAGTGGATATTTGCAGGTGAAGTACCCTGGTGTCTGAATATGCTGTATTCCCCCTTCTGCCAGCAATTACAGGATGCTTCACATGGGATGCCAGGTTTTATGCAGCATACTTTATTTGTGCCAAATGAGGGAGATGTTCTGAAGCACTGAGGCTGCTGAATCTATTTACCAAATGCCAGGTGATTGCAGTTATCATTTTACAGGTGAACAACAAGAACTATCCAATTGTGCTTTGAGCATATACATCCACAGCAGTTCACATTACACCAGCAGTAGTGCTGCTATTTATACAAGTGGTAATAACACTACAGAAAATACCACCCACCTGGGAATAAAAGACTGTAGTAAAAGTCCTTATTTATCTATCAAAATACTCTAAGGCTGAATTCACAAAAGGAGAGTGAAAAGGATGTTGTTTATATTATCAGTGGAGAAAATACCTGGTTTTTTTATGCATGAAAAATGATCTATGAGGTTTTCTTTAGCTGTGCAAAGGAAAATCACTGCACTGTGAATACTTGGTTGTGACAAAAGCTACTGAATGGGCATAGACTTAAATGCATGAGGAGCAGGGTTTAGATCAAGGGTAAAACTCACTTATGTTTATAAGGACATCTGATCTTACTCTTTCATGAACTCATACTCTGACCTGTAATAGAGTGATAGCACATTTTAGCATATAGCTGCAAGTGGATTACTGTTCTATTACAGGACATACCAAAGACCTATGTAGAGCACATATGACCTTGCTGACACTAAAGGTGTCTATCCTGTTAAGTGGAGTTTTGCCAAGACCCCAAACCAGTTAGTGCATGCTACCAAACATCTCTATGTCCAGTGTTTCCCAAGGGATTGAGAAGGCTGAATGAGCTGTGAGTGTGCAGGGTATACTAGCTTGAATGTGCTGCCATACGATCCCAGCTCTGTGCTGTTGAGACCCAGGGGAAGTAAAGGTTTTTGCACAGTACTCCTGGGAGCTCCAGGAGACAGGATGAGTCCAGGCAGGAGCCCTTGGGACCTCTCCACTTTCTGCAGGGTAAACATGCCCACATCAATAGGGCATTCCCATTGTATTCCCGTACTTAAAGGTTGTTTAGCTGGCTGAAGATGAGAAATGATGTAGCCATAATAATCTGATGATATTTCTTCACATTGAGTTGTATGGGACAGAGAGACAAGGCCATCTGTTGGAGCTGGAAGAAGTTGTCAAACTTACAGGCAAGTAAGCCATATAAATTCGGGTATATAGGTCTGTTTTGGTGAATGCTGGAATTTAAAGAATCTCTCCAAGCTTGGCTAGTAGAACTGATCTTTTAGGAAATTCTTTAATTTCCTCAAAAATTATAGTATTAGCTATTTGTTGGTATAATTGTATGACTTATAAGACTTTTCCAGACAGTTCAATTCAGCTCACCTCAGTTCACCACTGGATGAACTCTTCTATGCTAGTATTTGCAGTAACTTAGTATTGTCCCCACCATTTCAACTCACACGACTCTCTTGTTGGTCCTCGAGAGTCTTCAAAGAATGAATTGCACATTAACATCTCCGTAATTGCAAAAGCTGAGGGGGACCAAGGGGACTAATCCATCAAAGTATATAGGGTACATTTCTCCTAATAACTATTATGTTTTCTAAGTAAGTGGGCTATTACGGATTTTATACCTTCACTGATAAAATTTATTTTCTCATAATTGGTTTGGAACTAAGATGTTAATAAAACTTTAAATGGCAAATGTATTACTTTCATAATAAATACACATAATTGTTTTGGCCTGGAGCCCAAGAAGAGCTAAGTTTTCTCTTTAGCATTAGTATTTTTCAGAATTTTAAAACATTTTCCAAAAAGCTAATGATGCCTGTTGTCTCTCTTTCTATGTGTTTTGAGTTTTATACCTTTTTGATGCACATTCCTATGTGTTCCTGTGACTGAATAGTTTAATTCTGGAAGTGGGATTAACAGAAATATGCACAGATGGCTAAAGCAGAGGCTTGGTCAGGCTATTTGTCATTAAAACCAGCTGTGTTTTGTCTTGACTAGTACAGTCACTGGATCAAAACCTTGCCTAGGGAAAATAAAGGGTACTAAAAGGCCTGCCTGACCAGATTGTTATAGACATGTGAGTGTAGTTGATTTCTGAATATAAATACAATTCTGAACACCTAATTTCTGTTCCCATTGTTGTCAGCCAACTGCAGACCTTCATCTCCTGCTAACTTGTCACATTTTTCATACTCTGGGTGACTTACGCTGGTGCCTATGGAAACTTTGGGAGGAAGAAGGTCTGACTGTAGTAAAAGGTATATTCTTCAAGGTAAGTGTTAGGAGACAGAAGTTCGTGAGAGAGTCAGTTCTTGGCACTTTAAGTTGGATTAAATTTAAACTTCTAATTTATTTAGGGCCAAGTGCTGGTTTAAAGTTTACGATTTAGAAATGGCTAACTCATGATAGGGTTGATAAAGCATTTTAGCTTATCCTATTTAGAAATGGGATGACCCAGTGGTAGCTGGGAGAGTTATCAAACATGGAAAAGGAACATATGTGGAAGGATCTTAGAGACAGGATCAAAAGCAGCATGTGATGCTGTTCCTGTTGCCTTTGCAGGACAATGGTCTGGAGAAGTTGCTAAGAGAAACAGTTTGTATGCCAGTCCTGCACTTATCAAATGTTCTATGTTCCTAGGTGCCCCTGCTCCTCCGCAGGGAGTGGGGAGACCTGGCTTGCCTGTTGCAGATGTGGGCAATCCAAACAAATAACAGTGTAAGCACAGTGAAGGCTTGTTGCAGGACAAACTAGTGAACAACACCTCCCTTGCTGAAGGTAGTGATGGAGTTTGTGATGACCTGCACAACATCCCAGCCTTGGCCTAGGCCTTGACAAGCCATAGTGTTCAAGTCATAACTGAGATGATTCAAATGCTTGGCATTGTAAAGGCTTATCTGAATCAAGGAGAAACCCTGCTGTACGTCATCCATCACAGAACTTACCTTGTGAATATGGCAGTGATTTGCAGTGGGTTTCCTTGAGTCAATATGGAATTGAGTGCACCCTCAGCAAGTT
>NW_009913581.1:0-25510 GCF_000696875.1 Nestor notabilis | reverse complement strand
AATCTAAATCTCCCCTTTGTCAGTTTAAAGCTATTCCTCCGTGTCCTGTCACTACATGCCCTTGTAAAAAGTCCTTCTCCAGATTTCTTGTAGGCCCCTTTTAGGTGCTGGAAGGCTGCTCTAAGGTCTCCCCTGTGTCTTCTTTTCTCCAGCCTGAACAAGCCCAACTCTCTCACCCTGTCCTCATAGGAGAGGTGCTCAAGCCCTCTGATCATCTTCGTGGCCCTCCTCATTTCTTTAATCACTGTACCCTCCCAGCTTCATCCTCACCTTAGTGTCTCCACTGCGAATGATCCTTGATGTCTCTACTGCTGTGGCTGTCTGTGTTGTAACAGCATAACTTCTATATCCTGGGAAGTAATGAGAAACTGTTCACTTAGGACTTATATTTAGATGTCTTAACATATGATCACAAGGCACAGAGAAACAGCTAAACTATGTGCCTCTTTCTCTCTGTCCTTTTTTTTTTTTTTTTTGAACATTTAGGAAGTGTATGTTGGCAAGGAGACTCTCTGCACCATCGATGGCCTTCATTTCAACAGCACCTATAATGCAAGAGTCAAAGCTTTCAACTCATCGGGAGTTGGTCCTTACAGCAAGATGGTTATTTTGCAGACATCAGATGGTGAGTTGGGTTTTGCCAGTTTCTAAGTGAAAAGGTGTCAGTGACAGGACATTTGCATCCCTTTAAACTCACTAATATTGGCACTTAGTGCCATGGAGATTTTGGATTATCTGAGCAGAGAGGCCAGGAACTGAGTGTGCAAAGGGATTGAGCTCTCCTCGTAGCAATTTTGGGTATTTTCCATTATCAGTAGCACTTTATGTTTCAAATCATGCAAATTTGTTTGGCTGTAGAAATCTAGGGTTTAACTAAGATTCTTGTTTGCTTTAGCATACAGTTACGGAACACATGGGATATTTTTATGCCACTCTATCTCCACTTCTTCATGCATCTTTGGAACTAGCCTTTTTCTTCAGTACTCCTTCAATTTCACAGCAGGGTTTGATAATACAGAGATGGGAATTCATGCTTGTTCCTTTGTAATTATACTTGACATCCATATGGGCATTACAAGAAGTTCATCTTTATTAATGATACCGTAATGAATCAAGAAGTGCATGCTATTATCACTTCCACTTTTATGCTACATTGCCAAAATAGGCCAGTATAAAATATTTATACTTTAAGAGCATTTTCTGTTGAGTTTGGGTTTTTTATTTGTTTGTTTTGTTGGGTTTTTTTCCCCCTTTGCTAAACTAGTGAAGTCAGTCCTAACCAGCACGGACACAGTGGAATTCCATTTCCATTAAAAGCAATCCTGAAGCAATTCATCTATGTGAGCAGTTTCCGTATCATGAAGAAGCCTTTGTCTCCTCAACGACTTTCTTGTTACCGTGGCAAAACAGAAAGTCATTGCCCTTACCAGCTTTCATTCAGAGGAACAAGCATAGATAACATAAGGCAATTCTGAGCTAAAAACCAGGAGGGTACAGGCTCAAAGCAATCTTGTGTAGCTGCCTACAGTAACGAGGAAAGATTGTCTTCATTACGTGAAAGTGCTATGGGGTCTTTAGGAAGGCAGAATCGCATCCTCGTAATTGAGGTGAAGCAGACAACACTTGGACACAGCCTGTTCTGCCATAACTCAGCCTTTTGTTTTCCCATTCCATAGTGGCATGGTTCACCTTCGACCCCTCCTCAGCTCACAGAGACATAGTGCTGTCGAATGACAACCAGACTGCCACCTGCAACAGCTACGATGACCGGGTTGTCCTTGGCACAGCAGCCTTCTCCAAGGGTGTGCATTACTGGGAACTGCACGTGGATCGATATGACAACCATCCCGATCCAGCCTTTGGTATTGCCAGGATTAACGTCGTCAAGGACATGATGCTAGGCAAGGACGACAAGGCATGGGCCATGTATGTTGACAACAACCGCAGCTGGTTCATGCATTGCAATTCTCACACCAATAGGTAAGTGCCACCTGCATGCTTTTCTCATTACTGATAATTTTTTCTGCTTTGCATCAGATGAAGGAGTCACAGCAAGTCGTCTCCATGCTAAATGTAGTTATTTTATTCCTTCTTTAAAATCACTAGTGACAGCAATTGCACCTTAGCAATCTGTGCTGGTGTTTGTTGTCTGTACTGTTAGCAGTTTTTTCCCTGATATCTAGCTTAAATCCCCCCTGCTGTGAATTAAGCCCATTATTGCACATCCCACCTACAGCATCAGCAGACAAGGCGCAGCATTCTGAGAGACAGGATTTCTCTTTCATTGCTGGAGGAGTGCAGAGAGAAAGGTGTTGGATTCCAGGAAAGGTGTTGGAGCAACGGTCTAGTGGGAGGTATCCCTGCCCATGGCAGGGGGGTTGGAACTAGGTGATCTTTAAAGTCCTTTCTAACCCAAACCATTCTATGATTCTTTGAGCCCATGATTCTCTTCCTTAGGAGGAATCTTGGCTGCAGAGTTTCAGAATAATTAGGCAAAGCACTGGAGATCTCCTGTCTGAAATGCAGGTGTTTGTTGCCAGTCCTGAAAGCTGATTAAGGGCAATGATGAGAGATTGATGTATGAATAAAGTGACTGACCAAGGATACATAGCAGGTCTGTGGTAGAGAGGGAATCGATTTTGATTTAGTTTCCTACTGACTGTCCCAGCAAATATTGCACACTCAGTAGCTCAGGTGTTGTTTGTTATACCAAACCAAATGTTTTAATATAACAAACTAAGTTTTCAAATGCTGGTTGTAATGTCTCCTGTTGAATGGTCATGTATACTGTAAAGGGTACTTACTTATATTTTAAATAACTATACTGCAATCGCTGGGAATTTTTTGTTTGAAGCATAGTTTGATTTTGCAGTTCATTAGAGACAGGTAGAAGAACCTTGTTGCAGGATCAAAAGCTCTCTGCAGTCAATTGGAATGTTTTCCATGGCTCCAAAGACATGTCCTAAGACAATACAGAATGAAATAACATCAGTATAATAAATATATCAAAAGGTTCTCTGTACCTTTAATATCTTGATTTGATTTAGGGCAGAAGTAATGTTAAGCTGTATTAATTTTAATGCTCTGTGAAACAGCTTATGTTTTCTGGAAAAAAACTGGCAACCATTCTGTGTACTACTGTCCCAGAAACCTATTTTATGGATTTGGTCCTCAGCATGCTCCTACCAGCAAGCAGCACACAAGCTAAGCAAAAGCTGTTTTTCTGGGAAGCACAAATAATGGAAACACTTTGGATTTCCAATCATCCTCCTTAAACAAGAGAACAAAATGCTTTCTGTTGATGATAGTTTCCCAGTTTTTAATAGATAAAACACAAAGGCTTTGCATGCCCAGTCAAGGCATGTGTAGACCCATGGAATAGCTGTTCAAGTGAAGTACACTCGTAAAGGACATGTAGTCTTATGAAATCGCATGCGCTTCAATGAAATTAGGTCTAGGCATTATATTTTTAACCGTGACAGTCAACTAGGTCAGGTTTTTAACTCATTTGCTGTAATAGTCTTGCGAAACAGTTATTGCTGCCTAGTTGTTTTTCCCCACTGGAAACAAGTGTGTGGCAGCACAGTATCACAGCCCAAAGGAAATCCATTGTCAGATTTTAACCTCTCGGATGTCATTGCGACAGATGTTACATCTTAGTCATCATTTCATGCTTCCTGATCTTCATAAGAATAAATTAGGGCAATAAATAAATGACTAGCTTCAAGGGTAAGATGAGGTAGAGCTTGAAAGACCTATTCATGGGACCTGTCATGTTTAGAGTACTTTTCCTTTCACTCACAGCATGCAAAATTGGACCTGTCTACATCCTTAAAAAATAGCATGACTTCTGTAATACTAGAAGAAGATGCAGCAACAGAAGACTCTAATGCTATTAAAAACCTTTGAGAATAGGTTGAGCAAAGTGTTTAAGAAAACACTTTAGGGCAGGGATATAGTTTTGTGAGGTACCTTTCAGCCTCGTTGTTCCTGGAAATATGTGCCTGGGAAGATCATGGAACAGATCCTACTAGAAGTTACGTTAAGGCACATGGAGGACAGGGAGGTGGTTTGAGACAGCCAACATGGCTTCACCAAGGGCAAGTCTTGCCTGACCAACCTACTGGCCTTCTACGTTGGAGCGACTGTATTAGTGGACAAGGGAAGAGCTATGCATGTTACCTATCTGGACTTCTGTAAGGCCTTTGACATAGTCCCCCACAACATCCTTCTCTCTCAGTTGGAGAGGTATGGATTTGATGGATGGACTTTCCAATGGATGAGGAATTGGCTGGATGGTCACATCCAGAGGGTAACAGTCAACAGCTCAATGTCCAGATGGAGATCAGTAACATCCTCATCAATGACATAGACACTGGGGTTGAGTGCACTCTCAGCAAGTTTGCTGATGACACCAAGCTGAGTGGTGTAGTTGACATGCCTGAGGGATGGGATGCCATTCAGAGGGACCTGGACAAGCTAAAGAAGTGGGCCTGTGTGAACCTCTTGAAGTTCAACAAGGCTAAGTGCAGGGTCCTGCACCTGGGTCAGGGCAACTCTGATATCAATACAGGCTGGGGGATGAAAGGATTGAGAACAGCCCTGCCAAGAGGGATTTGAGAGTACTAGTGGATGAAGAGCTGGACATGAGCTGGCAGTGTGCACTCACAGCCTGGAAGGTCAACTGTATCCTGGGCTGCATCAAAAGAAGCGTGACCAGCAGTCAAGGGAGGTGATGTGATTCTGCCCCTCTACTCTGCTCTTTTGAGACCTCACCTGGAGTACTGCGTTCAGCTCTGGGGCCTCCAACATAAGACAGACGTGGACCTGTTTGAGCAAATCCAGAGGAGGACCATGAAAATGATCAGAGGGATGGAACGTCTGTCCTTTGAAGAAAGGCTGAGAGAGTTTGGGTTGTTCAGTCTGGAGAACAGAAGGTCTGAGGAGACCTTACTGCAGCCTTACAGTACTCAAAGGGGCTTATAAGAAAGCTGGCAAGAAACTTTTTAGCAGAGCGTGTCCTATCCTGTTGCGATAGGACAAGGGGTAATGGTTTTAAACTAAAACAGGGTACATTTACACTAGATATAAGGAAGACATTTTTTACAATGAGGGTGGGGAAACACTGGCACAGGTTGCCCAGAGAGGTGGTGGATGCCCATTCCCAGAAATATTCAAGGTCAGGCTGAGTGGGGCTCTGAGCAACCTGCTCTAGTTGAAGATGTCCCTGCTCACTGCAGGGGGGTTGGACTGGGTGACTGTAAAAGGTCCCTTCAGCCCAAATGATTCTATGACTATGAAATAATCAGTTCACACCAGAGATGTTGTACGCCTGTTGCTAAGAGGCACTGGCATTCTTTGCAATAGATCCCTTCCTTGGCAAAGCTGCCAAGAGCGGGAGTACCTGATGCTGTAGGCGATACTCCAGCCACTATATGGTTATTTAAAGAAAGAGATGGAAATGAAATTTCCACTTGCACTGAAATGTTTTATACTGAAAGACAGTGGGAAGAAAAATCTGCAGAACTTGGAGTGTAGTCTTAAAGCACCCTGCGATCAGGAAACTCTCTTCACTGACTTCAGAGATATGAAGACCAGGTTTTCATCACATGAAAACATTATAATTGACTAAAAAATACTGTTCTTGTCAACAGACATGGTAAAGTTGTTAAGTTACTGTAAAGCTTATGATTAAAATACTGTTAACAGAGAATTAAACTAATTGTTCAGTTTATTAAAATGTTCATAAACATGTGTTTATTTTTCAATAATAGTGAAACTTACTACTATTCTTAATTCCTCAAGCCAATCCACGCCATCCTATTTTGCATATTGTCCAAGATGCTGCAAGCACCTTAGAATAACAGCCTCTACTGCCACAGGCAATAGTATTTTCATGGTAGTCAATCTTCCAGGCTCTGCGCAGCACTTCCACACTCAGAACTTTAAGTTGCACACAGAAATAAAAGTGCAGAACAGTGAGAAAAGAGGCGTGAGAAACTTTTACTCTCCCACCTCTCCTCCTAAAGGAAGTGACCATGACAGTAGTCCAAAAAGCACTGGAGTCTTCAAAGTACCGTTCCCAAGGAAACCATGGGATGCTTGGGAAGTGCAGCTGTTCAGCCTCAGAAAAGCTCCAGCAGCATGGCAAAGTGCCCCTGGTTGCCTGTGCCCTGGCTTCACCCTGACAGAGCGGGTTGCTCATTGTGGGAGGTGGTAGACAAGGAACAGGCTATCTACCTGCTGAAGTCCTGCAAGACTTGTGGCAGCAAGGAACGGAGAGGGTCCCCATCCTGCTGCTCTGCCCCCGTGCCCCTGTGGCTCCTGCAGCTGGATCCTGCCCTCACCTTGCCTGGGCTCTGCAGGCAGCATCCATCTCTTCTGCAGTGGGCTGTCCCCAGAGGCTGCAGAAGAGTCATTCAATGTCACTGTGCAGCACACAGCTAATTAGCCCACAAGAAGCAAATTAGCTTATCATATAGGAAAGAGCATAATAATCTCAAAAAGGCAAAGTTGCTGTTCCTGTTTCCCTAAGAGAATCAATGATGTCACTTAAAAGGATGTCATAAAATCTATTTTAAAACACTGCAGGATATAACACATGGTGCCCTACAATCAAAGCTGTTCCTAAACAGAGAAAAATAAATCTCTGTGTAAATAGCTCTAGATCATAGTACTTTTGCTTCCCACAACCTCATAATGAGTTTTATGATGAAGTGCTTTTAATAAAAACAGTCTAGATACTGAGGGTAGGTAAACATCTTAACTTTTGTCGGAATATAATTTACATTATGGTTTTGGAGAAGAGCTGGAAGAGGAACCAATTAGTATTGTAGGATCAGAAAGCAAATAAAAGAAGCCTAAGAACAGTAAAGCTTGAAATCTAACATGTCAGAGACACTTCGTGATTCTCAGCTATACTATTATTGTTTGAAAAGCTTTAAATGGAGAAGTCAGGATAGTATGCTATACTATTATGCCACAGATAAAACTCCCTTTACCTTCAGAGGAAATACCATGCGCCACATTTAGTCCCAAGGAAACCAGTTTGTGACACCTAGTGGACAACATGAGAATTTCTTACCTTGCACCGTATTCTTCACAATCCATTTTGATCCCCCCTCCCCGCCTTGGTTTTTCGTTTTGTTTGGGTTGGTTTAGTTGGGTTTTTTGTTTTGTTTTGTTTTGTTTGAGGTTTTTGTTTGTTTGGGTTTGGTGGGTTAGTTTTTTTGTTGTTTTGGGGGGTTACGTTTTGCCTCCCTATTATGATAAATTTAGTGTTAAAATGGAATTAATCTTGTGAATGTGTGTGGCTGAGGGGAGCGCATGGGACAAAAGACAGCTGCTTCCTTTCCTACTGCAAATTGTTTGAGATCTGATTTACCCTGGACAAATTGTGTCAGGCTGTAAGTCCATCACAGAGCCCCCATGATATTAGCAGAACAGCAGTGCCTGTGGCCAGTCTGCGTATCTACTAGATTTTTTTGCTCAGCGCTCTCTAAAGTAATACAGGGTTTGACTAACCCCCAAATCAAAGTGCATTAACATCAAATCACTCAAGCATGTAATGGCTGGCTGAGCCTGTCCTGGCAAGCCCTGATACCACAGAAGCTCTCAGCAATTGCTCCTGACACAGCCAATTATCACTGGTATTAATAATCGTGCCTGCACACTTGAAGCAGCTCCCAGTCCTATAGCTGAGTAACTTCTCAGAGAGCTACACTTATCTTTAACCAGCTCCATGTTGCCTTTCTCCCCAAAACCACTATATATTGTGTCTGTGCTGGCTCACTGGTCTCTGCAAAGCTGGGTCCTCTTAGGGAATGCCAAGGTGGGCACTTGAAGTGGAGCTGTTATCAGGAATAATGATTAGAAATTAACACCTAGGAAACCAGCTTTGTGTGCATTCATTCTCTGCTGTGCTCACTATAGTAGGGATGCTCTGAGGAGCCGCGTCTCCAGGACTTCGGTCCCACATGCTTAGAACTGACCTCCTCACCTCTCCATCTCTTATCAGCTGAGCGAACCTGTTAGCTCTAGACCCCATTTTCAGTTTATAGATTGCAGCTGGAGGAGAGGTGGACCTAATTTCTCTTTAGGATCCTCCTATTAACCTATTGTGAATGTGGCACATATGTTTCAGATGAGGTGTGGATCAGCCATTGCCAAATCCTGGGGGATAACCATTTCACCATATTGCTCCACTCTCCCTTTCCTTAGTAAGAGTGCCTCATCCTAGAGAGAGCAGCAGCAGCAGCAGCAGCAGCAGCAGTAGTAGCAGTAGTAGTAGTAGTAGTATAGCACTCTGCCTTCGCTAACAGTGTGGTCCCTTTTTACCTTAGGACTGAAGGAGGAGTTTCTAAAGGTGCCACCGTTGGTGTTCTCCTGGATCTGAACAAGCACAACCTGACCTTTTACATAAATGGGCAGCAGCAAGGGCCTCCAGCATTTGAAAACATTGAGGGTGTCTTCATGCCTGCGCTGAGTCTCAATCGAAATGTCCAGGTAAGTCTTCCGCAGTTCAGTCCCACTTACCCTTCTCAGCTAAGGGAGAATGTATGCTACCAGCCATTGCTGCTGGAGCTGATCACATCCTCTGTAGGTAGTCAGTATGGGTGGGGGCTCTTCCATTCTGAGACTGACACCCAGGCTACTAATGCTTTTTGGAAAACTGCATTTGACTTTCTGCCTTTGCCTCGCAGATGTGAGGAGAAATGCTGTCAAACCAAGTCAAAGTACCTGCACACTTCAGTTCCTGCACTTTGCTGCAGTGCTCTGCTTGGAAAGCAGTTGTGCTGAGGCTTCCTCTGCCACTTTGGATAAAAAGCATGAGTATCCTCATTTCTCTCAAATCTTATGTTTGGAGATCATTAACATTGTCAAGAGACAGAAATGTTAGCAGCACAGTGGTGAGGAGAGCAAAGGCAAGATAGGTCAGAGAATTAGCGCAACAGAGAAGACCCAGTCAGCTCATTATTCCCACTCATTCTGAATTTTTGGAGATTGGTCTCTGTTCTCATGAGGATCTCCCCTTGGAGGAATCCTCTTTAAATATAATGCATTTTTAGTTAAAGATCACTGCATATGGCTAGAAATAGGATGTAGTGTAAGGGAGAACCTATGGAAACACCCTGAGGACTGAGGGAGGTCAGCTTAGGTCAGGCAGGACCAACGCAGCCAGGGTGGAACACTCATCATTTTAAACACCCAAACTGAAACCAGAAACCTCATGTTGCCTTATTAATACATGAACATTCAGCATTCATTACTGGTGGCATCCACATCTTTCAAGAAGTTTTCATAGCTTTACTGTATTCGATGCACCAATGTGGAAGATGTGGGCACTTCTTGGGGCACCTCACTGCTATAGTCAACACAGGTATTTACTCACAACCTACCTTCAGTTTTAGCTACCTATATCCTTTAAGTATCTGGCTTTCATTTTTTTACCACAACAGAGTTAAGGCAGAGCGTGGCCAACAAAGGGGCAGGGGGAACTCTGAAACTAAGCTTGTGTTTGCCTTTGAATGGTGCTCTGGTATGTCTGTGTGGGATCTCTGATCTTGCAGAGATGTCAGGTTATGGAAGAAGCAGTCAAATGTCCTGGGCTTTCTCCTACCAAGACAGCAGAGATAAAAGGATTTCCTTATATTTAGTACATGGATTCCACAGTGTACTTACTCCCTGTCCTGAAGTACTCGGGATCCCTCACACAAAGACTCCATCCATCTTGAGCCCTGCAAGCAGCACTGCTGGAGACCTACAACTGGTGTCAAGATTTGGGAAGAGATATGGACATCTGGCTTCTAGCCACCAAGGTGTTCAGAAGGGAAAGGGGAAGGAGACTTTTTTTATTTCAGGAGCACAATATTATCTCCATTAATATTATTGATGACTTAAATCTGGACCTGAAATCCCACAGCCCTTCTTCCCCTGTCATTTACTTGCTCTTGGCCTTCACAAATGCTTTGTGCTGAGGATGTCCCAGTTTTGAACGTACATGTTGTTTCTTCTTTGTTCAGGTGACCCTGCACACGGGACTGGAGGTACCACAATGTGTAAAACAGCCCAAGTTGCCCAACAACTAATGAAATCCCTGCCTGACCTTGACCTGGATTCTGGAAGCTTTCTCGGTGTGATTTGGCACTTTTTAGTGAGTCAGTAAAAAAGCATTCTCTTCCCTGACTTAAAATATTGTACAGCATGTTGCTCACTGAATAACCCTCTGGTTGCAGCTAACCCACTCCATTTTCAATTTAACAGCCATAGCAAGCATAGCCACTGAACTGGCACTCAATTGCAAATGGGTACCGGGACATATCTACACTGCGTTGCATACATATGTACACACATGTGCACACACACACACATACATTATAAAGCAAAAGGTTAAACAAGTGTATATTCTCTCCTGTGGCTGGATTTGTGCTTTAAAGATACTAGAGGTGCTGGAAAAAATGTGTAAGACTAAACTGAGGGTCAATGTCTGTTGGAGCAATTTGCTAGTAGGTGAACTGGATTCCCTTGTCACCTGAAGTCCTTAAATCAAGAAAGAATATGTTTTGACAGCTGAAGTGGAGGCCGTGTGCTCAAGAATTCCTGGTTGTCCATTACATTCAGGGGCTCAAATGACCATTAATTGTTTCTTCTGGCTTTAGACTGCAGTAAGCTATGGGATAACATCCCCCTACAATTCAGTGGCAGAACTTATCTCATTATCCTCAACAAGAATAAGATTGCTTTCTGAACACTGCCATGTAATAGTTGCGCTCATTTTAGCTAACACCATGATACATTCAGAATTCGGAATGAAAAGTAGAGAGAAAAATATCCTTGATACATTTTGGTGTTTGTTATTTAGGTGTGATAGTGGAGACTATCACATACAGAAGATCTGATTGTGGTTATAAGCACAACTCTCGAAAAACATTGCAGAGCCTTTCAATTGAATTGATAAGAGATTTACTTAAATATGGCACGTGCAAAGTGTCCCATGTAGAGAAATGCTATTTTCCAGCCTTGATAAGCCCTGGGCAACTGTAGTTCCAATGTAGCTTTGAGATTACAAGCCTTAATTTTCTATTAGATTAGTGTGAGCTAATTAATATCTTGCTTAATGAAGCACTTGAGCGAGACAGACTCATAGCATTACTGTGAAATGTGTCCCTAAGAATTTTTCTGCACTGGGACATAAACCTTTTGCAAGACTTGCCTGTGTCTGGATCTCTCGTGAGAACAAGCAGCCGTTTCAGGTGCTGCCCATGAAAACTGGAGTCTGATTGACAGGAACATTTCCCCAGCCATGGCATTGTCTCCTGTGTGCTGTTGTCAGATAACACACTGATTTGTGTGCGTGCTGCTTTCCCTCTGAACCCAGTTAACATAAGCAAGCAGAGGAGGAGGGAGGCAGCCCAGAACAAAACAGTCCCAGCCTATTGCACAGGCAAAAAGCAGTCTGTCATCATGCTGTATGTAACTCACCAAGTATCCTGTAGCCCACCTCTCCTGCAGAAAGCAGTGCACTTTCAGTGATGTCAAGACTGAAATAGGAAATATAACCAATGATGGGAAAAAAACAACATAAGCTTTTAAGTGGGAAAGCAACGGTACTTTTTTCAAAGTCTGGAACAGATTGTATTAGTAAACTTGTAGACATTGGAATAACTGTGCTGTGCTCATCTTGGTTTCTTGAAGAATTGCAGAGATCGACTGTGTTATGTTGTTCAGTTTTGTTTAGTACCGTATGAACTCGTGCAGGATTTTCTCATTAGCGGGTCTGTTTTAACCTACCTCAGCTAGAATGCTACCAGACCCTCTTGCGTGTGCTCTTCTCTGAACATAAAAGTTGTAATCATAGCATTGGCTTTGAGTATTGTCAGTCAGAGCAGTGTGTGGGAATACTGTACATAACTTGCACATAGATTTTTATATTGGGAAATATCCCATGATAATTTTAATGCAAAAGGCACTCCACTTTCACTGGTATTAAAAGCAAAAAGGCACTGTTTGGTTTGGGACTGAACCTGTGTCTTTACTCCCAACTTCTGTGAAGGAAACTCGAATCTTTCCAATCTTCAATCATTGCCAGATGTCTAAAATTAATTCTGAATGGGTTTTAGAAGTGTTTGCAGTACTCAGTTTTGGTTTTCATAGTTGCTTTGGTATAGGTTCCTGGTATGTCACACCTTGGGGAGAACACAGTGGGTGATACAGGTTACTAATTTCTAGTGGAAGTATGGACAGTAGGTAGGGACATGCTTCAGAGCTGTGGAGAAGCTTGTTTGTTATCCTCTACACATTCTAACATTCATAAAAGTAGGGTGCAGACTAGCTACCATTAGTCTTCTTTTAACCTAGCAGAAATGCAAATAAAATAAAAGGAATACAGTTAGAAGTAGGTAATGTGCATTAGTAAGAATAATTTAGCCCAAGTCAAAAACTAAACAAAGTGGTTGTATGTGTTAGCTGTGTGCACATTCAAGGACTTGGGTTTGACATGGCTTACAGCAATAAACTAATTACCCCAATAGTATTGTCTCATGACTTCAGCTGGATACATTTTGATAGTTTAATTAACAGAAATAATGTTTAAGTAGTTAGAATTACACTAGGAAACTAATGACTCCATATATGAATATTTATGCAGAGCATCCAGATGGCGTTGGCCATCTGAACACAGGCAGAGCAGAATTTTCCCTTTGTGGAACTGCATCTAGTGGAAGAAGCAGGGCACTTCCACCTCTCTGCTCAGGCTGGAGGAAGTTTGCTTCTCTGCAGGTAACTTCCCAGAGGTCTCTGTCCTTATAAATCCAGCAGTTTGTATGCGCTTCATCTACAGCATCTCTTATGCCAGTTTTTGTTTCCTCCAAATCCCTTCTTTAGGAGGGACTCAGCCTTTAGCACTATGGTCCTTGCAGGAACTTTGTTGCTGACTGTCCCGGGAGAACATAGGGGCCTGCAGAATCACATAGATCCCCAGGGGGAACACTTTGGATGCTCTTGGTTGCTTTTCATTCCTTGGGATATTTGTGCAGCTCTTTGGGGCTCCAAGCTCCTCTGTCACCTGGACCTGAACAGAGCTGCCTTTCATGGGACTTCTGCTCCTAAAGGCCGGGCTGCTCCTGAGAAGCCGAAGAGCAGAGACTTTTGCACTGTGATGATTCCCATCAACTGTGGTACAAAGCCCACACAAGGTAGCTGTAAATTGACTTAATGTTAAAAAAGACCCAAACAAAACAACCCCAAACACCAAGCAAAAGAGCCCTTTTCTAATAAACATAAAACCTGACTTCTGCATAGATCAATCTGGAATCCCTGTAGAGCTGCTAAGTAAGTACAGCAGGCAAACTTTCTGTCCAGCAAAGCAACAAAGGACTCAGTTTTTATCCACCCCCATGTTCCCCAACCTTAGCCTTTGTGAACCTTCTTCCTGGCTCTTTCTGCTGTAAATTTCCCTGCTAATTTTAGTGGGAACAATCAGAAGATGTGCGCCATCAGGAACACCGTCAGATTTCCTAAAGTGTGCAATCCTACGCTACTTCTACTCCCTTTTCCCTTGTCAACTCAAAAAGAGCTCACGAGACGATCTCCTACTGAGACTTGATGTAAATATGAGCACAAGCCTAGTTGACAATCCCTAACTACTTCTGTTGTGGAAAAGTATACGCTATAAAATAGATGTCAGTGAGGACAGTAGCACACTGTGATGTATCATGAATTTGGAAAGCAATTTGGCTTCTAAAAACATACAAAAGGTAGACAAACAGCATTGTCACCTCTTATACTTTCCTATTCAGTTAAGATATATAAAGGAAAATATATTGGACTGAAAAAAAAAAACCCAAACCAAAACCATAACTTACATAGATCAGTAAGAGGAAAAGTATTAAATGTAATTTATTATGTGCATAATGTTCCATCATGTTGTAAATAATGCTATAATAGTGTATTGCTGTAGGTTGTTCTTGGCTGGTGATAGGGTTCTGTCATAGTGCTGTTATTTTATATATTTACTTTTTTCCCCCAAAATGTAGTTAGTAAGGATGCCAGAGAGCACCCAATACTCTGGCTTCTGAGTTGTTCTAGAGCAAGGAGAAATGTGAGATGCAGCTTTTTGTTTCTTTCTTACATGATATTTCTTAAATGAGGTAAGAGAGAGGTGAGATCAAGGCTAAGCTGCCACTACCATGGTATGAAAAACACTGTGATTGCAACTGCCAATAAGAGGTGATACATTTCTGGACCACAATTCAGATTACCCACTCCTGTGAGAAGGGATGCAAAGTACCAACAACCTGGTAGCTTTCTGGTGCCATCTAGTTACATCCTTTGCTCACAAACAGAAAGATGAGGAAAGAGTCGTTAGACCTTATCTCAGGCCTTACAGCTTTGCAGCATTCTGCTTAAATAGTGAAGTCAGGAATTCAACTTTGAACCAGGCAAGATAATATGAAAACCCGAAGCATCTTGGGTAGATCAGCTTTGGAAGGGAGATTACAGTTTCAAGTCCATCAGGTTATGGTAACAAGTCAACCACATTGCAAATGTAGAGGGCACTTGTCACAGAGAATTACCAAGCAAAGATGGAGAGTCTTTTTTTGTTGTTGTTGTTGTTGTTTTTAACAAAAAAGTGAGCTGCTTCTAGTTTTTACTGACAACATTTCTGGTGATTCCTCTGCCCAGCGCTACTGAACACTGTACACACACACAACTGGCTGGAGTGACAGCCTGAAGCACAAATCCATCATAACTCAGATGCACTTGGTCTTCTTACATGCAGAAGCGCATATGCAAGCCACAGAGACGAGATGCGTGGGGCTTCTGCATCTTTGCACAACAGGGGGGATAGGTGTGTGTTTTACTGACAGAGGCACTCAGCAGCATTTTCCCGTTCTGTTAAGCAACCTATTTGTTACATTCGTTACTGCATACAGATCCAAGCAGAATTCATTACAAAATTACTCTTAATGCTAATTGGAGATTTCTGACGTTTTCCTATGAAGCAGTAGATAGACATATTCCTGGATCCTGATTGCATTCCTTCATCCTTCAACTCCCTTAAATGTTGTCAATAAAAACACTAACTTTTCTAAGTAGCATGGTGAGAAGAATTATGTGATGAATATTAAAAATAAATGCATGAGGTAATCCTGCTGTTATTTCTGATTGTCATATGAAGCATGAATAACACTAATTTAAATGTTGGCAACCAAAAAAGCGCAAAGGAATAAGATAATGATGTTTACTTCTGGTTAAACGAAAGATGAGAAGTTGTTCCTGTGTTTTCTTCTTAACCATGACATTTTTTTCTTTATCATCATTTCCCATTGCTTATATGAATTTGAAGCTGGTGAAATATACATCTCTGCTGTATGTGTCTGTCACCAGATCAAGAGGAAAATACAAACTTTTTATAATTTTGTACCTGTAGCAAACGTTTGTATTTTTTGAATTAGAAACAAACTGCTTTTTGTCTTTTGGTCCAACTAAAACTTTGTGTACTATTATTATTAACCTTTTGGAAAACCTGACATATGAGTTTATGCTGTTTTGCAGTTTCTAAATAAATTCTTAAAACATTGCCAACAAATTCAGCATCAGTACCCTCTTTATTATTACAAAATTACTGTAAAACAATATGTCACAATGTAGATGAGGCACTCATGCAGGATGCACACGTAACTTTTGATACCTGCTTTGTTACCACAGTCAAGAATAATCTGGTAGCTGAAGAAAGACCAGAGGCCTCTCTCAGAGCAGCCATTTGTACCTCAGCTTCAGTCATAACCCTGGATGCAGTGGCATGAAACATCTCACTTCCTCAGGACCACTCTGTTAGCTCTGGCTCACACTGGTTATAGAGTACTCAGGGATGTGTTATTCAGCTCCAACCCATCTTAGACGCTTTAGGTGATTTCCCAGTCTCCAGAAGTTTCTGACACTGGAGTAAACAGAGACTGGAAATAACCGTGGCTGACTGGAAAGGCCTTCAGCTGAAAGTAAAAGTGAGACTGAGCAGAAAGCTTGTCAGGGCAGAAAAGATAGAGCTTTGTGAGATAATTTAACATGTCGTATCATCTTGGAGCTGCACACCTCTATCAAGCAGATGCCTTGTGAGGTACTGAGCAATGCTAGAGGGAGCACACTCACCCCTGCAAAAGGCACTCATCAAAGCTATGAAACCTTCATAAATGTCTGTTAATAAAGCAGAATAAAGCATGCCAACACACTAACAGCAGCACCAGGGCAAGAAATGGAAACCTGGCCAAAACAATCAGGAGTAAGTACAGACAAGAATGTAGAGACACCATCCATCACGGCCTTTTATTTTAATGTCTTCCTCCAAGAGACAACTTGGTGTCAACTCCTTCATGGCAAAGGAAAGAAAGAGAATTATTTTAGTATATGGGGAAACAGGAATAAAACTAACTGTCACAGGAAAAGGCATGCAAAGGACAGCAGATATTCTTACTTTATCCCTCATTGCTCTATTCAACTGCAGAGAGAGGGCAAAATAAGATGGTCCCTGCTCTCCCTCGCCCATAATCAGTTACTCAGTCAACACTGGCTTTAATCTATCTGTACATGCTCCAAAAGCAACACAGCTTGCTGGCTGAACATGCACATACATACTCTGTTAATTAACAACACACACCAGTCCAGAGAAACAGTAGGTGTGTAACAGGTTCTCAACAGTTTGTTTGCCAAATGTCAACTGTTCTCGTTTTTGTTAATGCGTCTAGAAACAAAATAGGTCTGCTGGTACCACGTTTACCTGAGAACAGCATCCTACGAGAATGTAGCACAGCCAGCTCAAATCACTTTGGGGATTTGATGTATGAAAAAAGCAACCTATCGCCCTGTAAGAGAAACATTCCATAATGCACACACACACCAATGTTAAATGAGTGAGAAAATGCAGAATTTGAATAAGCTTTTTTCTGCCTCCCCCCAGCTTTCACGTTCCACTTTCAGCTTTGCGTTTCAGTTTTCAACTTTTTGTTTTAAGAACTGATTTTTTTTCAACCGTTCTGTAACACAGTTTAAAAGCTTGAGACTGCAAAAACTGGACACTTCATTGTGACCAAGTTTCACATCTAAATAGCTTTTGGGAGCTGTGGAGGTGCAAAGTGAAGCCTTTAAGTTACCAAAACTGATTGAGGACATGAACTCCCACAACACATTATACCCAAAGTCAGCTGAACGAAACTTTCTCTAGGAGCGAGCAGAGAAAAAAACAAGCTCAAGGATTAACCAGGAATTAAAAAATACAGGTTACCCCACAACATCCAAAGCCCATCTGTTGCCTCAACAGGTCTCGATTATACTCAATTCTGCTTAGTGATTACATCTTCACACGTGATTATGATTTAATATTTCTCTAAGCCTGTAACCGGATAGGATTGTTAATTCTGGTTTGAATCTGCAACCAGTAATAAATCAAGTTATGCAATTATGAAATGTGATAACAGTATTTAGCAACCAAGCTCTGCACAGCCCTCTTCCCACATGGCTCCAGAAACACTCCCTTCCATTTTTTCCCCAGCTCTTATTCTTCCCAGGCTGTCTCCTTCCTCTTAATCTTCTCTGTGCTGGCAAGGCACTTCTCCAGGACCTGAAAATAAGGTGGAAGGTGTGCAGGAAGGAGTGTACCAGAAAGCATCCCCTTCTGTGGTGTGGCTCTCCCTGTCCCGGAATACATCCCTATCCTGTGAAGGGGGCACCCTCCAGTGCTGCTTCTGGGGGAGAGGATCATGCTGCTGTTCACCTGCTTCAGAGGGCTGGAGCACCTCTCCTATGAAGAGAAGCTGAGAGTTGGGTTTGTTCAGCCTGGAGAGGGGAAGGCTCAGGGGAGACCTGATAGCAACCTTACAGTATCTAGAGGGGGCCTAGAAGAAATCTGGAGAGGGACTTTTTACAAAAGCATGGAGTGATAGGACAAGGGATAATGGCTTTAATCTGGAAGAGGGTAGATTTAGATTAGATACCAGAAATAAATTCTTCACTATGAGGGCTGTGAGGCACTGGCACAGGTTGCCCAGAGAAGCTGTGGCTGCCCCATCCCTGGCAGTGTTCAAGGCCAGGCTGGATGGGGCTTTGAGCAACCTGCTCCTGTGGAATACATAACAGGGGGTTGGAACTGAATGATCTTAAGGTCTGATCCAAGCCCACCACTATGATTCACTGCCAGAGCTGTTACAGCAAACTCCAGATAACCTGACATATAAACAACATGGCATGAACTTTTTCCTTTAACAGTTAACCTGATTTTTGCTTGCCCCTAGAATATTCAGGTTTCTTTAGCCTGAGGTAGAACAGAGAGGACATTTCAGAAGGCTACTAACCACTGCCATTTCTAATGGAAACACAACCTTAAAAACAAAGAAACAAAAAATAGCTACTGTTCTTTCAGAAATACCACATTTCTGAAATCCAAACTTCAGTTTTGACGAAGATTTCATAGAAAAGCCTTACAAAGCATAGGAACACTAAAAACAAACATGAGCTAACCATGAACAACCAGTAGCTATTGAGTGTCTATGCCTCATTTGGCTCAGTCTTGCATGGTCTTGTTTTTAAAACCAAACCAACCAAGCCACCACATCACCATTCGAAACAGTGCTTATTTAGAGATCTCTGCAGAGATATACAAGTTGAGACTGGAACTCTACCTGGGATAAAACTTCAGAAAATCCCATTTTCATTCCAAAGCAGATAATTTTGAAACCTTAAGAGGTTTTGCTGGACAAGAAAAACATTGAGCAGTTCCACTATCCAGTAACAATTCGTACAGAAACAGATATATGCCTGATAAATGCTTGACAACACCTGCTTCAGGTTCAGAGCAAGTAAGGTATTGATTTTTCCATACTTCTTCCAAATGAAAGTGAAGAGCTATATATTTTAATCCATTAATTAATGAATTATATGAATATTTTACTTGCAGCCAATAAGGTGATTCTAGAAAGTGAAATGCTTTAGCATGTGTTGACTAACAAAAATAGTCTGTGTAACATTCTTAGAAAAATTCTTATTTTTATTTATAAAATGGTACATTCTCATATTTTTCCCAAGGCAGAATGGAATATAGAAAACCCCGCAACAGCAAATAAGGTAAAAAATGAAAACGATATAGTGGGAAGGCGAGAGGCTCAGTAAGTCTGTGTTGGTAGCAATGCAATTTTTTTCTTATGCATACTGTCCATTTCACTCTGTACTGTAAGTTCATTTGATAACTTTAGATGATTTAATCTTCTTTATATCATGGCTTTGCAGAATCAAGGTCCCATTTCTGAATTTTCCAACTTGTCCTGCAGGCCAAATGCTAGGCACTGATTTCTTCCTTTTGGCCTTCCTGAAACAGGAGAACAACAACAATAAAAGTAGTAAGAGAAACAACAGAAACTCATGAAAACTCTTAATATGGTGAAAAATGTCACCCATTTAGGCAATCAGTGTTTGGTATTATGGGATATCAAATCATAGCAGATAATGATCCCAGAACATTTACTACCTGCATTCAAAATCTGTAGTACCTTACTGAGTGATTTATATTTTAAAGGGTTTAGATACACGAAGACTTTTAGAAAGAGTACATTTCAGTGAACCTGCTACACTATGATTAAGAATGTCACTTCACCTTTCAAGCCTCTGTATACAGTAGCTTGTGTTTTGCACAAATTATTTCTTAGGGCAAATGCTCCAACTAAGTGGTATACCCTGGGTCTGCACTGAGGGATTTCCATCCATCTCACCTCTGGCTGCAGCCTTAGACATGTTGGGACAGAACTGACATATTTTCAGTTAAGCTGCATAACTAAAGCCTCTGAAACTGTGAAGACACAGAGCAACATCACCATTTTGTGATTGAGTCCTTCTGCAGTTGGAGAAGTTCCACTGTGATCTGCATGACTTCTGGTGTAAGACTGTGCATAGTTACATTGGGGAAATACACTGAGGAGGCTATACAAAAACAAGTTATTTTTAACTATGTTAAAAATGGCTCACCTCTCCTTCTGTTCTTTCTTCTTCTTCTTAAGAGAATCACCTTTATGTTCCTGTTTTTAAAGATACGTATTTTAATGGAAAAGGAACAGAGCATCTTGGCTAAACAACCATCTGCATAGAAAACATGTAGTAGATAGCTTTTGTGTCACGGAGCAGCAGACACTGAAAGCAGGTTGGGAGACCTTCTAATAAGCCAAGTGATGCAACGCGTTACAGGGGCACTGCTAGGAGCGCCCAGAGCCCTTCCTGTCACCCTACGGAAAGTACAGCCCTCTCATGACCAACATACTGCCCCTGCCACGTGAGGAAAGAAGCTTGCTTCTTGGGCATGGGACAGATCTTTGGGTCAAAAGATGGACTTGCTCCCTGGGAGGTGTGCCTCATCACCTGACCAAGCATACCTGTCAAAAAATAGGGTTCAACCATGTCTGGTCATGAACTGGATGCACTTTGAGCCACAGGACAGAGGAGAAGTAGGTCCCCTGGGAAAGAGGGTGGCATGGAACAGGCTACTAGAGCAATTACCTGCCTCACATTCTGCTCCCACCTACATGAGAAGGATCCATGGAAAGGCAGGGAGTAGGCTCAGAGCCTGATGGACCATATTAGAGGACAGATGCAACAGAAACCTCACCCTTGCTTTAAATAATGAGCAAGATCCTAGAAGGAATTGTGTTGATATAAAAGCAGCTGAAGATCTGTTTCTCTGCGGTCAGACAACATGCAACAAACTTTAACTGAAGGCCACTTTATCCGCTTGAGAGGCAAGAGAAAAAAAAAAACCACCAAAACCAATTGGTGATTTTGTGTCATAAATCTATCAGCCTCAAAGTATTAAGCAGTGAAACCCACCAAAACACAAGCCTAACTCCGTGCCCTTCACATTGCACACAGTCAGCTTTTACTGATCAGATTAGTTTTGCTGGAGCCAGGAACCCACTCCGTGGGGAGCAGCCAGTGACAAGCTCGGGCACTCCTCCTGCACCTGAGGCATTATCTGTCAGGCTCTTGGGCTAGCTCTTACATGCTGCCATTTTACACAGAAAATTTAACACAAACCTTTCCCTTATCATCATCCTTTGCTGTTTTTTTCTCTTTCATTTTCTCTTGGTAAGTCCTGTAGTTCACATGTTCCTTTTTGGGGGGCTGCAATAAAGAGCGGGAGGGATACCACTGATGAAATTTTCAAATAGGTTCAAAAAGTATTCACACACTTGCATGGACAATGTTCTTCACGTGGTGGTAGAACATTAGAAATGGTTTATTTCCTTTTGAGTGAGAAGAAGGGACAAAGGGATGCAAGGTAGACACACAGAGACAGTAAAGAGGGATGTTTATATCAGTCCTATAAGGCTTCCACATAACACAGAGCTAGAAAGAACACCCATACCCTGCCTCCACCCCCAAAAAAGACCTACTTTTTTTTTTCTTTTGCGCTACTGATGATAAATAAAACTGAAAAGTTCTCCCGTCTTTAACTCAATGGAAGAATGAAGCTTTAAAAAGCAAGCCCCTCCCTCCAACAATTTAGTTTTGAAATACCCGATTAAAAAAAAAAAATAAATCAGTAAGTGTTGGTTTCTGCCCCATCGGTCATATTTCATCTACAGAACATCTCTGATAACACAGCTATACCAATTTTATGAACATCTATATAAAATAGACAAGACAGAATAGAAAATGTAAAAGTAAAGATGAAGTGGAAGAAGGGGCAGGGCAGGACGTGTTGTGTTTCAAACAAGTAGTGCTAAGCCTCCCCAGTGCTTTTACTGCTTTCCTGCACTGTAACAGCTGGGTGACAGCACAAACCAAGTGACAATTACCTTGGCTCCCAGCATGATAGCACGCTCCTGTTCCCATATGCGTTGCTCCTGCTTCTTGTAGCCAGTTATTCCAAACTTGTGCACTTCCAGACGAGCCTAGAACATTACAGAAAATTGGAAGCATTTCATAATCTGTCCAACCTGTTGTAAAATAACGCTTGACAGACCACAACAAGGTCATACTCCCAAAGATACTCTGGCTAGTACCTGAAATCGGCGTGCTATAAAATACAACTGAATTTAAATTTAAAGCTGTGCTGCAGAAGAGTTAACCTCTGTCTATCTAATCTCTGGGTGGTGAGGACTGTCAGGGCAATTTTCCATTCTCATTTCACATAAAATAACACATGGAATGGATCTCCTTCATATAAAAATAAATTACATTGTGCTACACAAAGAACAATAAAATACTCTACCCACAGCACCCAGCGTTTACACAATGTCCTCATTCCTTGGCTGCAGAGCACTTAACCAGTGAGAAACATAGACGGGCAGATGGCAAAGTGGTTTGACTATGCACGTACATACAGCTGACACTGTACAAGAATACCCTGACAAAACCACTGGTGAATTCATTATCTTTTTAAAGTCAGTGGTTAAATCCCCACTGCTCTTGGCAGTACAGCGCTCCATGCAGAATCTCCAGTGAGAGATTTCACTGGATCACAGCACATCCCTGAGCAGAGATCAGGTATATAAAATAACTTGCACAGATCTGTAAATAAATCACTGAGAAGGACAATGCTAGTTATACTCATGTAAGAACAGATGAGACAAAGACAAATGGAAAACACTCATCTGCTGTTTCAAAAATAGATGCAAATACACTTCCCCCCCCCCCCCATGAGATCAGAAATCTAAGATTAACACAATGGCCTGAAAGAGCTCTGCTAAACATGGATACTCGCACAGCTTTACACAGCTAACATACAGTGATCCTCCTCAAATTCTCATTGAAAGACCAGAAAGAAAGGGCACAAAGTTGTAACACGCCTCTTTTCACACAGAACAGTTGACAATAGCCAGCATGCTCCTCCTTTGACAAGGCATGCAGCCAAAATTACCTATAAGGAAATCCTCATCTAGAAGACTTAACCTTTTCTGGAAGCATTTCCCATCAGTCCAACTGTAGCTTCTCCAAGGATATAAATACACATACCTGCACACTAACATAGAGATATTAGATAGGTCCTGCTGACTTACTTTTTCAAAGTTAAATTCTTGTTTGTCTGCATTTTTCTCTTCATCCACTGTTTTGGTCTATAAACAAAATAAATAATTTCAAATTAATATAACAAGTAACACCAGTTTAAATGCTGATTGTAATAGTTTTCTGGAAAGCAGTGAAATGTTAAAAGACTTGTAGGGAAGAGTACACAGCTTTCCAGCAGTATCTTTTTCTAGCTTTATTACTTGGATTTATCAAAAGACATAGTCTCAATGGCATTTTTAATATACAGATATTATAGGGTCTTACTCAAACAACGTTGCACAATTTATAGGGTGTTGTTATAGCACAGTGCATATAGCTTTGTCCTGCATTTTCTTGCCTGGATAATGTGCTAACACTTACAAAGTGTTTCATAATTCAGAATGATACTGTAATTAACTTTTATATTTTCAATTGTAAATTACATTTTATGAGAGAAAAACTGCCACATGAGCTAAGCATCACACATATTTCCATTTCCAAATCCATACAAAACTGCTAATGCAGGTCAGGACATGAACTTTAAGTCATTCTGTTTGAGATGGAGAGCACAGTGGTAATAGCACATGTACTGATAGCTGGTGGGAACATGCAGAAAAGAACAAGCTTAGTTTGCAACTGCAAGGACAGATATCCAGATATATCCAGCTTAATTAATGCAAGAGAAACAGCTCCAAATCATGCGGTGTCAGCAAATGGCAAACCCCACTGAATGCTGCTTGAAGAAATTACTTGCTCAAAATGACATCAGTGAAAACTACATCTTTCCTACTCCTTGATTTACAAGGAGACCCTCCATCAACAGTTCTTGGTTTGGAGAGGAACTCTCAAGGGAGGACAGACCTTATCCTAGGAAGAAAAAGCACTGTAAAATCCCCAGGGAAAGCTCCACACCTGCTTGGTACAAGAATGTCCCAAATGTCTCCCAGGGTTGTTTTGGATTGTGCCCAGCTCCTGATTTCAAGGAGGATGTGCTGAACTACCTCTCTGAACAGGCACACTGCCTGCTCCCAAGCATGCTGATCCAGGCGGGGCAGCAGCGGTCTGTTCAAAAGTACCATGCGCTCGTCTTTCCCTGCTTGCTCTTGAGGGCACTATCTTCTCTAAGGAAGCAGGAATACTAAATATGTGTTAAGACTGAACCTGAAAGCTTTTAATGCATTTCCTTTTCACTTTCCAGGACATTAAGTCACATTGAGTCACAGGTTCAGGTCCCAGGGTTATATCAAGGAGCATCCACCAAAGCCAAACTCAAACTTCTCTCCACTCTGCAAAAGCTTCTATATAAAATTGTCCATTTCAGTCACAAATAAACATGGTTATTTTCTGAGCATTTCATTAACAAGCCTAACACCAGTCTTTTCAGGCAGAAAAAATTAAGTTGTAGGAAGTATAAGAAAAATAATCATCTAGGGCAATGAAAAAACCACAAAAGTTTATGGATTCAACCAACTGCTTGGTCAGTCTCTCAAACTTCCCAATTCCGAGAGTCAAATCCCAGATATCAGTAAGTCTCCCTGAATTCAAGACAGCTGTGCTGGCCCATCAGAGCTTATTTTAGAATCAGGCTTCTGATGTTACGGCCATAAGCTATAAAACCTGGAGGCCAATCAACCAGCAAGGTACCCTGTGCTCAGCATGGAAGGCAGCTCAGCTTCCAGCCAGGCCTCTCCAGGCCTCCCATGCTGAAGCAACTCGGCTACAGGTTTTGGTAGCACAAGGGGAATTTAGCACCAACAAACCAAACCAGAGGACTGAGATCTAATGCTGTCATGCCTTCCTCCATTGATCAGCCAACAGTGATCCTCCAAGATGCATGCTGCCTGTGAACAGCCAAGTGGTGGTGTGGTACCAGAGGAAAATGCTTTGGCAGCTCACATCCACACCTACTGACAAGAATAGAGCAGCACACAAACACTTACGCAGAGAAGTAGCCAAGAGGCTTTGCTTCATGTTTCATTCACTTCTTGCTCTAACAAGAGTCCTATCTGCAGATCGTTTTATTTTGTTAGGATACATCCATTTCAAATATAGGATAGTTATCCAGACATCTTCTAAAATCGGAAGAAAAAAAGTATTCCAGTCCTGCCCCTGCTTCAGACAGCCCCTGCCACCAGCACTGCTGGCGGTCTGCAGGATTGGATGCTGTCAAGCTTTACAGATTGCCAAAGGATCTTGGATTTCCAGGTAGATGTACTAGCAGGAGGGAAGAAACTAGGCACGGGAGTGGGAATTATGGAAAGTATCTCACAGCTTATGATGGCAGACCGGGAAATAGGAAAAAGCAAATCTGAAACATGCAGAAGCACTTGGCTGTTTTTAATTGTCACGAAGAAAGGGCATCCCAGTCCAGCTCCTGCTCAGTGTCAAGTCTCCGGTGTGGCTTAAGAAGCAATATCCCACCCGCCCTCTGCCCGGCCCTACCTGGACGCCGCCGGTGGGGGTCACCGGGGGCCCCTTCCTCTTCCTG
>NW_009913580.1:24679-68482 GCF_000696875.1 Nestor notabilis | reverse complement strand
TATAGAATATTTATATTATATCTAAATATTATATGTATTATATACTGCGTACCTGGTGTTTAACTGTATGCTAAACCAGGCAATGATGCCAGGCAGTTTTGTCTCTTAGCTGGAGTCATTGTTGGGTGCCATCCTCTTACACTGAGCTCCACACGTTGCAGGGACCACTGTGAGGTACCTGAGCTTGGCCAAGCTACCAAAAGTTGCTGTTGACTCTGTATTGAGGGTGCCAGGACTTTACACTAAAACTTACCTCTCTGTAAAACGGGTATAACAGTACCAAGTCATTGCTGCTATAGGGCTATATGAGGATACTGTAAAGTTTAATGGTGTAGCTGTAAATGGGTTGAGGGTCAGAGGAAGCAGCTGGTATTTATGTGGTCCTTTTGAGACTGATGAAACAGAGGTGCATGCAAGCCCCCTGGAGCAGTCCATTTTAGCTGTCCGTGTGTGTGCGGGCAGCTTTGAGGATGACTGATTTGGTGCCAAGGTGAGCAGCAGAGATGACCAGTCACTCCCCAGTAAAGGGGCATTGCAAGCAGTGTGTTTTAACGAGGTGCAATGCCACAGCACACAGACAGTGCGAATGGGCTAACTGAGCTCCCACAGGCTGGGTCTGCCCAGCCTGGTTAACCTTGCAGGTCCCTGCTTAGAGCTAGTTCAAGTATCTCTGCGTGGTGTTGTGTTGAGACATATTAAACATACCCAAAGCTGCCTGGGTAAATGAGCGCTCCCACCAGCCTCCTGACACGTGGCTGAACCACAGTACAATGCGTGTTCGAATGTTGAGGCGTAATGTTCAGCCTGGCTTCATTTCAGCTTGCCTGCTGGTAATGTCAACAAAGATGCCCTGTGTACCAGAAAGAAAAACCTTGCAGGAATCCAAATGATAGAGAAGGCGTTTGGGACTGATTGCCAGGCACTTTATGCAGGCATGTACTGCCAGGTTTGCTTTAAATGTGCATTTAGTGCCCTACTCGGAGGGACAGGGGGCTTGGAGAGGACCATACCGACATCCGACCAAGAATCTGAGTTCCTGATTACTGTTTTCTAGTCAGAGCAGAGGAAGGTAAGAAATGTCTCTGGTGGAAATATAAACGTACAACAACCGTGTTTTTATTAATACACTGTTTTATGGTAAAGGGAATGCTTTGGGCTTGTTTATGCTGCAAAATGTTGTTGGTTTTTTTTCCTTGTTTTTTTTATTTTTATTTTTGCCTGGAGAAAATACACAACATTTAAGTGATTGCAGAATGGAACATCACTTTCCCTGTAAAATAGTGCTCGCTGAGACATGGTGGGATCTCACACTTGACCAAATTAGCATATGCGCTCAAATATCAGAGCTCTGACTAGTAAAAATAACACTAGATTTGCATTTTCACATTTTTAGCTCTCGCTTCCCTGTCTGGTTTTATGCCTTTTTTTCTTGACTGACAATTCTCTTTGTGGCAGATTTATTGCTGTTCTGCTGTTTGGACCCTATAATCAACTAGACACTTGGCTGAAGACGTTAGTCATTTCATTAAGTACTTTTTTGCAGATATCTCAGACACAATTTTCTGTTGCTCTGGTTCCAAAAAGCAAATGACCCATGGCCAGCAAAGTCTGCATATGAATCTTTAATAAACAGAGGTAGTACCAACAATGTTCTCAGGTTTCCAGACTGCAGAGGGCTAATTAAAAGATGTTGAATAGGGAAGAACTGCCATCACCATCTCGCTCTGACAAACATGCGCCTGCATCTGTTCCCAGTAAAACTGCTCTTCTAGAAGCATCGTCTCATTTATCCCCCTTCCTTCCCATCAGAGCTACACATGAAACCTTCTTCATGTTACGTGCAGATATTACATAGTAATTTAAAAAAAAAAAGATTTTTCAGTAGTACATTGCTGAAAACAAAGACTGAATAATTGTCTTAGGAGTAAAGATAAAGTGTGGAGTGGGGGTTTTTTTATCATCACTGTGTCACTAATGATTATACTTTATTCATGAACTAAAGAAATATAATTATAGCACACCCCTACACTTCATAGGCAAAGAATCATTCTCTCATTTTATTGAGATGCCTCCTTAAAACACAGTTCTTCCCTCTAGGGACAGTCCTTCATAGCCGTGAATCCTCTCTTCAGCAGCATGCTCTCTGCAGGTAAAGGTACACTCTGTGCCCAGAAAATAATACCATATGTTACTTGCAGAAGAGTGAGGAGTTAGGAGCCTGTGTACTCACCGGTGTACTCACCCGTGCCTGGTTTATTGACCCCATTAATTTTTACAGAGACTGATTCAACAGAAAGCCAAGTTGGCTGCTCCAGCTTGGCCAAGCAGCTTGATGCAGCTCATTGCCATCACTGGTGGGATACAGACCTTCCCTGAGGTCTGAAGAGGCGTCTTTTCATGGTCAAGATCTGTGCAGGAGATAAATATTGGTCTGCTTATTTCCCTAATAGGGAAGGAGAGAAGCATGTTACATAGGGGAAGTAGTGACAACCTCTCCCAATATGCTCATGGGTTCCCTTGTGCTGCTTAGTACATTTATTGCAGTTATTGTCCTGACAGAAGCTCAAGGACCAAAGTGCAGTGACTTGCACCCCACAAGTCAGCAGTGAGGCACAAGGAAGTGCCTGTCAGCATCTTACCAGCCTCAGGCTTAGTTCAGCCCTGCCAGCCCTCCTAGATGCAGCCCCATGGGCTTCTCTGTGTGTTAGCTGCAGAACTGCACCTCTGTCTGCAGACACCTTCCAGTTCTGCGTGGACACGATGTTCTCATGTGAGGGTCCAGCTGTGTCACCAGGCAGTGCTGCAGGATGTGCCATGGGGAGCTAGCCCAAAATCCCCCAAGGAGATGCCCAGGTTTGCCCATTGGACAGTCGTTTTAGTTTGTTTTGATTTCTTTATTTTGCTTTCATGGTCCCCATAATAACTAACTGGATTCCTGGATGTTCAGCTCCTCCAAGATTTTCATCATATGACACGAAATGGAATAAAATACAGCATATAAAAGAAGTGGAATTCATCAGAGACTATCATAATGACCTGCAAGAATAGGCATAAGAAAGTGAGCCTTGTTTAATGATTGTTTATAGTGACAGCCCAAATTTTAATCAATTAGCATATGAGCCCATTACTTGAAAGACGTGGTCGGCCTGTGGGACTGCATTTGGTATTTCTTCTTTCCTCAGGGGAGCTGCAGGGTATCAGCTGACATCTTGGAAGCACTCCTTCCTTACTGATGCTTTAAAAGCTGCTTTTCTGGCTGCAGAAGCATAGTTAAGCCTTGCACATGTATTCTGTGTGTGCTCTTGGGTACAGTTTCATTCTGTGACCCCATAGGAGACCTCATTGACCTTCTCACAGCTTCTCGAGCCCAAGGAAAGCTCAGTCAGCCTTTATATTGCCAAGTTTTCTCCAGTGCTACACTTAGGAACAGAGAAACCACATAGATTTATTGATATAACTATAATCAGAAGTCGTAGCCAGGATGATAAAATGGTCAAATGATCAAATTACTTAAAATTAGAGGCATACTGAAGTGCCTCGGGGACCGCGAAGCTGCAGTCAAGCAGCCAGCCAGCTATATGGCAGTGGGATGTGTGCTGCCAGCCCCATGCAGGCAGGGGAAGTGGGGAGAACCCCGTGGTAGGTGCAGCCAACAGCCAAAAGAGGTGAGGCCACTCCAATTTTGTCACTTGTAAAATAAAATGATAAAGCAGAGCCTGCTGGACAGAGCCAGGTTGCACAGTGAGTGTGAGAGGGAAGTGCCAGCACTGAGTGCTAGCTAGAAGCAGGATGGGATTTCTGGGCATGGGGCAAGGGGCAAGGCTCCCTTTGGGGTACGGCATTTTTTGCATTCCTGTGTCCCACAGGATCCAAAGTCTTGAATTCCATCAGGATTCTCACCTAATGTGCACCCTGGGGGCCAAATGGGGATGCCACAGTTTGGTTCTGCTCATGTAACAGGAGACAGTCTCACTTCTGCGTTTTATAATGCGTCGAGAAGCGAAGGCACTTTTACCTATGGCTTCAGGATTTCATCCAGTAAAATACATTAAGTGCCATTCATTTTATATTTATCACCACCAGTGGATCCTGCTTAAGGATGATGTATGCTAGGAAAAAATTCTTCACTATGAGGATGCTGAGGCGCTGGCACAGGGTGCCCAGAGAAGCTGTGGCTGCCCCATCCCTGGCAGTGTTCAAGGCCAGGTTGGACACAGGGGCTTGGAGCAACCTGCTCTAGTGGAAGGCGTCCCAGCCCATGGCAGGAGGTTGAAACCTGATTAGCATAAAGGTTCCTTCCAACCCAAAACATTCTGTGATTCTATGATTCTATGCTCTGTGGCCATGTGTGCCTGGCATGCACCTTTGGAGTAAATGCCCCACCTCCTTCTCTGTAATTTACTTTCCTGGAATTTGGGGGCATGGTTGAAATGGCAGACTGCTTGTTCCTCTTGTCTGAGAAAAAAATGTGGTTGTGTATACTGTCATTTTACCTGATAAGATGAACACTATAAAATCAACAGTCAGCAACCCAGGCACATTCATCTTCCTAATACAATCCTACCTTTAGCATTTCCTGACATATATTTGATGTTGACTTAATTGTGCAGCCTTAAAGTAGGATTTGAGTACGAAAGTGCAAAAGCAGTAACAAAGTGCAGATGCAAGCTAGAAGCTGTCCCCTGGAAACTGTGCAAGGGATGGATGGCGCACAGATCCCTGCAGCAAGGAGATTGGGGTGACAAGTTTATTGTAATGTTTTTTCACCACCCATCTAGTCATCCTTGAAAATCAGGCTTCACACAGGAGATCCGTTAAGACTTGAGCATACAGTGTCATCCTGAGGTTGTCCCTTTCTGTTCTCCCTCACACATGAGCAATCTGACATCAGCACAAGCAGTGCATGGTTCATGGTGCTCATGTGATATATGTCCTGTTAATGCAGCATGAGGCTACAGAGATCTTGCTAGGAAAGAAAGGCTGGTCTTGCAGATAACATTTTAGAAGGGAGTTGAGAAAAATCTTGATTCTCTTCTCACTTTTACTGTAAGAGGTCAGAAAAGTCATTTTGGAACTCTGTTCTTTGAAAGGTATCCAAAAAATGCAAATAAATGCCTAATGGGCTCTGAAATGGTCTTTGAAATCAGTGGGAGATAGGTCTTTGAGATTTCAAAAATCCCACACAAAGTATTTGCATGCATCTTTAAGCATCTAAACACCTTTAAAAATACATCTCTTAAGCGCCTAACTCTGAGCATAGGTTCCTGTGTCCCATAGGCACTTTTGAAATTCCATCTGAAGTTGCTTAGATTTCCCCTGAAAAGCACCCTTTTGTTTTAATTTTCTCATTGACTTAATTTTCTCCTGACTTGAGACATAATATATATTAACCTACACTCATTTTTTGTTGCAAAATGCAGAGAAGTGAAGCTGTTTCTGAGCTGGTTTATTACAAAAAAGGAGCATATGGCTGCTTGTGTCCCATCTGAAATGCAAATGGTGGAGCTACGTGGAAAGAATTGCTATTACTTGAGCAGTAAATGTTTCCTAATGAAGTGAGTTTGACTAAGGTGGGAAGCTGGAATGGCTGCAGGAAGAAATGACAACGGTGAATATTTTGGTGGAGCAGAGCATTCTTGTTCCACTGATAAGGAGGTTCTTAGGAAATGGACTGGAATTCTTTTCTTATATTCTGTATGTTCTTCAGTGTGGGGGGATTGTTACACAGGGAGCTAGGCTCTTTCCTTCCACTAGTTGTGAAATCATGTAGTTTAATTTACCACCACAGCTTTTCACCACTGGCCTCTTTTTGGGCTGAAGTTTCCTGCTTTTTGTGAACATTTGGGGAAAATAGACCTACCCAGCATAAAGAAAGTCTAAAAGAATGACGAGTACTGGTTCCACTGATTTTTGTCACCTTGGGCATGTTTGCAGAGGCCATAGGCCAAAGAGGGTGATGAAGAAATCTGACCCACACCATCAGATTTCCTAGATGCTTTCCACACTTCCTCTTCCCATCGAGGTTTTACTCTTGCTTATATCCCTCTACACTTCCAGTGGTCGAAGGTGTCCAGATGCCTGCTGCAACATGGGAGGTGAAATGACTTTTCAGCTCTTTCCTAAATCAAGCAGTGAGGCTAGAGGCTGACATTTCCATTACTTAACTTTCCAAAGGGAGAGCTGTGGAGTCAGTGCTGTGAGGTTCAGCACAACCAGTGGGCTGGAGATAGAGCATCGGGCACATTCCTTTGCCTTAAATGTCAGAAGGAACTGAGAAGAGTTTAGGTAACAGCATGTGCACAATTACGTGCTCAGAAGAGCTGAAGCAGCTGCCAGGTTAGACCTCTGGCTTTGTCCCCAAGCAGGATCCCATCGGTGTTAATGTAAGCGTTGCTGGGGCTGAGCTGTCTGTTACATGGCACAATTGGGGGACAGAAGATTAGCATGCCTTTCCCTTGCTAATGCCCAAGGGTGTTTGACATTGCTAATGATAGTGAAATAGGAGAAACATAAAGAAAAAGGGCTGCAGCCTCCTCTTGATGGAAGTAATGGAGTTCTTGTGAGCAAAGATGAGGCTTGCTGGCATCAGGGTATGTCCACGTTAGTGTGTTAGTTCAGATGGAGACCAGACTTTTGAATTGAATCCCCCACTATGCTTTGGTTCAGGGCAGCCCAGGAGCTCATGGGCTGGGTCAGTGGGCCCTGGAGATGCCTCTAAGTTCCCTGAGGACAGAGCCAGCACTGCCCTACCTGTGCTTACCCATACTCCGCTCTTGGCCATGGGAGCCTTCACCCCACACAGAGCACGTCACCAGGTTGGGAGTGGGCACTGACCTTCCTGGGTGACACCTGGGTGAGGGTTTTTGGTTGCTGAGTTATTCAGATGCTTCAGAAAGGGCTTGTGCACAAAGTCTCTCCTAAAACAGCATTCCCCTGCTTTTAATATTGAGTAGCCTCACTGTGTCCAGGAAGCTACTCAGTGGGAGATCCCACCACCCTAGGCACAGAGAGAGTACAATCATATCACTACTGTCAGTCTTGGCAGGTGGTTTTATCCTAGTAGGGTGAGATGAGGCTTCAGTATCACATTTTTTATGATCAGAGTGCCTACAGGTGCTGTAATTATTATGAGAACTAAACCATAAATCAATATAAACCCACATTTATACATCGTTACGTATGATGGGCAGCACCTCAACAGAGGTGAATTTTGTGGCCTCTTTAATTGCGAGAGGGCATAGCAGCTTGAATTATCTGCATATCTGCTTGAGTGTTCTTTGGTTTACAAGAAATTAGAAGCGATAATGTTGTGGCATAGTTTTCCGTATATAACACTCTTTATCTTTCCTTTTACTTGCTTTTCTGTGCCTCTTGCCTCTCCCTGCATCTCATTTCCATCCAGAAACACAAATGACCTCTTGACAGAACTTTCCACTTTCATTCTGTTGATTTACATTGCGCAGTCAAGAAAATACAAATACTTTTATTTCTGAGATGTATTTATGATGTCAGGAAAAAACTTTCTCATATTAGCTTCTTCTTTTTTTCTCTTTACTTTATCTTTTCAGGTGCGTGTGCAACATTGACTGTTCTCAAACCAACTTCAATCCTCTTTGTGCTTCCGATGGGAAATCTTATGATAATGCATGTCAAATCAAAGAGGCATCATGCCAGAAACAGGAGAAAATTGAAGTCATGTCTTTGGGTCGATGTCAAGGTAACTCTCATAACAAAACTCATTTCAAAGAATGTTTTCAATTTTTGTTCAGGGGAAAAAAAGAACAGGGGCTGGCTTCTTATTTGGCACTTCTTACATTTCCATTAGACTCTTGCAATTTATGTTGTAGAGCGCAGGCTGTGGGAGAGGGCAGAACACTCCTCAGTACAGATGCCAAGCAAGGCATAAGGAGTGGTGTGTGTAACCCTTCCCACGCTGTGCCTGCAGCAGCAGGGGACTGTCCAGCCCTGCATTGGTTTCAAAATCAGGCATCTGTATTTTGCCCAGAGGAGTTGGAGCAGGGTAGCAGGAGGGCCCCTCAGGTACATTTTGCCTCCCTTAAATGGAGCAGCACAAAGCAATCTCAGGAGGCCAAAGACATGCTCCCAAATAGACTGGTGCTTGTTTCTCATGTGACCTGTGCTGGGCCCAGGAGATGCCAATAGCAGCTCAAGACCCGCTGTGCTTCTTCATGAATGCCATGTATCTCTCTGTGCCCAGCTCAGGGGCTACTACATCACCTGTAACCTTTGAGTTGACTGCAAAACTCTTATTTTGTTCTAAAATAAAAGTGAAGATAATATGCTTTTAAATATCTCCTGTAAATAAAGTGTCTACTAAGGCTCAGACTCTTAACAGCTTTTTTCCCCTTAGCTTCTGACCAGTAAATCCTCAGTACATCTACTTACAAAGCCATACTATACAGGTGTATTAAACACATTCTAGTTTATTCTTATCTCTTTAAATTTAACCACCCTATGTGGCAGTTTATTTCACGGTACATATTAAAACTCCCCAATTACTTCAAATAGAGCAGAAATGACAACTCCTGCTTCATACCGATATATTTATCCCAGTTGCAATCTGTTATCACATATTGTTAAAAAAAAAATGTGTTTTCTTAATGGAAGATGTTTCATGTTTCGTTCCAAAAAGCTGGATCCTGCTGTTTTCACCTGGCAGACCCAGGGGAACCTTGCAGCCAGCAATGTTGCTGTGCACGCAAGCAGAGCCATGTTTGCCTGGACACTGGTGGCTGGGACATAGTTTGCATCAAGTACAGCTCCCCAAGCGATTTAACATATTTCTTTTCACACAGATAATACTACAACAACTACAAAATCAGAAGATGGGCATTACGCAAGAACAGATTATGCAGGTACGGTTCCTATTCTGTGAGAATCACAATTCATGGGAAGTGTGTAAGTCTCTTTTTCCCTCTGTTTGCTAAACTGAGGTGTCCTCATTTTCTAGTATGGTTTTCTTGGCTTACTTTATCATAAACACTGTCTCTGCATTACTCTTTCTGTTGCTGATAACTCTCTTCCTTCTTAATAAATAGGCTTCTTTCATTTTTGTCGATGTACAGATATCCTGGCTATAAAACAGTTCTGAGAGTGGAAATGAGTATTGTAAATTATTTGCCAGAATTAGCAGACATTATTGAAAATTGTTGAATCAGTGCACTAGAGTATGCATATTTTTGTCATGATATACAGGTTTAAGAAAATGCATATCCAGAGCATAGCCAGCTGTGATACCATGTTGCCATTATAGATAATATTACCTGTCGGTGGTTAACTATGAAGTTAATAGGGTTCTTAAAATGTGTGGGGTTTTTTAAGTGATAAATGGTTTTAATTTATTTAGAAGCTACAATAAAATATAATGGCTGAATAGACTTACATGGCGTTTGAAATTAAAAACATGTAAATACTAGAGAGGTTTGGGAGACATTTTTTACACCCTTTGCCTGGGAGGATTGATTTAGAAGTTGAATGCGTGCATGCGCATGCACGTGCATGCAAATATTCACAGCTCACACTGAGAATTAAAGCCTTTGGTAGAGTACTGTGAAAATGGGTCAGGTGATGTGTTCCTTGCTTCAGTTTGTGATATTTTTGTGCTTTGAAAGCGTTTAAAGAGAGTAGGTGCAGCTCACTGGGTTTATCTGGGCAGATTGCTGCATGGCTTAGGTGAAATCCAGCTGAAGGTTTCACAGGTCTTAGCATTTCTTACCTGAAGAGTCCTGGGACAGTAGTTAATTCAGCTGGTCATCTCTTGTGAGGGCCCTTTGTGCATAACGTCCCTGTGTTAATAGGGTGCCCAGCCATTAGAAATGGTTGTGCCGTTCCTACTTAAAAATGGTACGTGATGATTAAAATATAGAGCTATGAATAAATGATGTCTCGGAGAGTGCTAGGTGTTGGGGGTGGCTGCAGCACGAAGCAGAGAGGGTAGAAATCTCTTTGGAAAGTAAATGCTGAGATTCATTTCCAAAAGATCAAAGATGAGCAACGGGCCCAGGTGTTTCCTACTGCCAAGGAGTCCTTCCATGGGTGAAGAGATAGTCATGCAAAGAGAGAGAAGTCTTCAGTCTCTTTCCCCAAACCCTTGATTACTTTCAGCTTTTCTCTGGGAGGCAGCTGTCAGTTTTCTTAAAAGGCTGGAAGGGCTGAGGTTGTATTCTGTGACAGGCAGGAGATACAGACCCACATCACCTAGAGAGCAGACAGCACATTTAAGCATGAAGCAACTGAGTTGGAACAAGAAGGGAGGAAAAGCAGGAGAGGGAGGAGGAGGAAATCACAGTGATGACAAGAGAAAGCCAAGTCATGGGTCACAGAGGAAGAGGCGCACAGAAGGCACCTTCAGCTCAAGTGGGCAGGAGGAAAAGAACAGCTCTTGCTTAGGAGATGATATTTCAGCCTACGCTTGTGAGGAGAGGTGGTGGGTAGAAGAAAATTGATTGCAGCAAAACGTTGTCAGGGGTAGGGAGTCGAGCAGGGAACACAAGAGGGAACTGGTATATTGGGAAGGGGGGAGTGGGGAGGTACTGCACAGAGGAGCGAGTCTGTAGTGGAAGTGGTTTCTGAGTGTGGAGGGGTCAGAAGGAGTGTGGGAAGAGATAGCCAGTGAGAGGTGACAGGGCGCTGTGGAGAGGAGACAGCACCTCACTGCTCTAGAGCCAGAGGAGTGATGGAGACATCCAAAACAAGCAGTGAGGTTCAGTAGGTAGCTCTGGCACAGAAAAGCACCATGACTGCACCTTAGCAGGCAGCAGCTTGAGGCTTCTGGTATGCTCCAGGCCCCGGTGGGGGGCTTCAAAGCCAGCAACTGGGTCCCCTGGGTGAGTCTCGTCAGGTACCATCCATCAATTTCACTGCGGTCACTTGCACCATCTGTTGTCTTCTTTTTGTTCACCTACCTATTATTCTTACTTAACTTTTTCATTTTTACGTATGGTGACAGCATGTAGTGTGAAAGGTGCAAGTTCATGCAGGACAATCCACATGACTCCACTGTCCCCAGTGTTTGTGCCATAACCCTGTCAGAAGACCTTAGGGGAAAGGGACCGCTGTATCAAAAAAGCTGTAGCAACTCCAGCCTTTTGGAAACAGTCAATGAAAAGGAAGACATCAATATAAAACTGGGGCTCAGGGAACATTCAGGCTTCAGTGTTTTCCAGGCAGGAAGCTCCATGCTGTCCTCACCATCTTTCAAGTGTAGAAACATTTGATGATGGCTGTTACAGGAATGTGGTATGTGCTACTTTTTTCCCACCTTCGTGTCCCTCAGAAGGGAAATACTGCCCTGACCATGGGGAGCTTTGTGTGAAAAAGCAGCAGTTCCTCAGCTGTCATGCCTCTGAAGCAATTTCCCTAAGCCTGCACCTTCCCAGACAATACCTTTGTTCTCTTACCATTTAATGGCACTAAAAATCGCAGAGACCATAAGCACTCCACGCTTTTAAAAACATTGACTTGTATGGACTGACTTTCCCAGGGGAGAAAATAGCAGTGGGCATAATTGATGTTGTCAATTATGCTAATGCAGCAGTGCCAAATGCTCTTTGCAGAGACGACGGTAGCTAAGCAGTGCGGGTTTTTCCATCAGCACCCCCGCACGCTCGACGTGGGGTCCCAGCTTTGGGAACAGCCACAAGTCCCAACACCCGGCTGATTTTTTTCATCTTGAAATATTCAAACCGTCTGTTCCATCAGTGTCTTTTCTTCCTCCTGTTCCTTCAAGCCCGCTGATACTTGCAGATAACACACAAATCTTACAGTCTGAAAAACCAAGAGTACTCATTCCTTTGGAGCGTAAATCTTTGCAGTAAGTTTACATCGCCTTGGTTTTTTAAGGGCTCTTGCTTTACACAGGCAAGATTCGTCTAATAGTGGAAATACCTGATTTATGTCAGAGACACCCAAAAAGCATGTCCCCTTTTTAAACAAAACAAACACAGTGGGAGTGAGCTATTGATGGCCCTTCTCTGATGGTGTCCACTTCTCCAGGCTCACCGTGGCTTGTGCTGTGGTTGCTTGTGCAACACGGTGTCTGAAGACAGATGTGTTTGTGTGTCTCTCTGTGCTATTCTGGCCTCTGTTTTTTCTGAAACCCCAAAGTATTTATCAGACGTGGGGGGATTTTCACGTTTTTCAACAAGTGACAGGTTGTTGATGTTGATCAAGTTTGTGAAATAAGATTTGGTTTTAGTCAATAAATGAATGGGTGGGATTTTTCCCTCAAATCCAATAGAAGTACAGTTTATCTGGCAATTCCCATGAAAGAGCATTTTTAAACATTTTAAGTGTAATGTATGTTTTGGAATGTAGTGTCAGAGCTAAAAGTCCTGTGATTGATGTTTTCTTGAATTTCCCCATTATGTGGATACAAAAGTTGACTGTTTCAGTGGCATTTTTGCATTCAGAGTCTAGGCAAATCAAGGAGATTTCTTTTTGTTTATTCACTTGCCTATTTATTTTTATTCTTCAATATTTATATTCCCTTCTTAAGATTTAATATTAGCAATTATCCCCCTAACTGATTTTATCCTTTCTCATTATCAAATTACTGAGGTTTTTTTCCAAGTCACTTGGAGCACTATAAAGAGTAAGTCAGCATGGATGAGCCATATTTCAATGTTATATATTCATGAAAATTGTCAGCGAAGACACTGACAAATTTGATAGACCTATTCAATAATATCTTCCAGGCCAGACAAACCTCCCTATATGAGCATTGATTAGATCAAGTCTCAGCAGCCGAATGCCAGCAGCACAACAAAGCTGATGGAAAAGGGAAGAAGATATTTTCAGCCCCAGTAGTCTCCTTTGATGAAAAATACGCATCCACAAATGGTCAGTTTGAGCCATATTTTTGGGTTCCTCAGCAGTGGTAAATTCTCCCTTGGCTGGAGCCTCAGGTGGTACCTTCTGCAGTCTTGGCTCATTCAGGGTCTGTCTTGCAGCCAGTGCCATGGGCCCTCCTGCTGATGCTGATGCTGTGCCCAGGAAATGCTAACAAGCACAAATTGTGGCACGTATGCTCCCGGCTGCTCTGTTCCCTGCACTTCCCCCTGGTTTCCCATGGGGTTTCAAATCTTCGTGACAGTCTTGGATCTTTTTCAGGCTGCTTCCTGGCACTACTGGAGGTGCTTGGGCAAGTAATCCAACAGATGGCTGTGTTGCCCAAGCAAATGGAATGCTCCACCAAAAAGGGCAAAATCCATTTGTGTCAACACATCATCTTCCCTTGGCTGAGCCTGGGCTCTGGGATGAAGGCCACGGGAGCCATCACAGACTCCCCCCTCCAGGGATAAAGGGTCTCTTCAAAAGTCTAAGAGTCTTGGTCTCCAAGGTAAATACAATGTAATATTTATGTTTGAGGAAAGAAAACCATCCTAAAACTTTATCAAAACCCACTGTCCTGCATCATTAACTTCTAATCCCTTTGAACAGGACAACAAGCCCTGCCTATCAAGGAAAATGGGGAGAACTGACAGTGGTGCACTGACCCAGTACATGTGAGAAGCACTGGGCTATGATGCATCCCTTTCTTCATAGGCTTGATACAGAGCCCACTGAATTCAGTCACAGTTGTCTTTATTGTCTGTAATAGGCCTGGAGAGTGGCCAGGAATCAGAACAGCAGTGCTGCATTTCTATAGAGAGTGACTATTTCATTTCCACCCACTCCCCCCCACCCCAGGAATAAAATATGAAAACTTCAGAGTAGATTCCTCCTCCAGATTATAAAATTTTCAAAGTAGGTTAAGGTTTGAGTGTAAACCACTTGACATTGTCCCTCTAAATTAAATTTTGTGTCTACTATCATGTAAGCCATTTCCTAAACTGGCAAAGAATAATAAAGCCCCAGAGCTTAGCTATGGGATATAAACTATCATGCGGTTCTGCTCTGCCTTTGTGAACCAGGCTTTCCTTTCTTCTTAATGGAATTAGCAAGTGAGACATAGAGCTGAGCACCGTGCATCCATCACAGCTCGAGAGAAACCATTTCTCATCTGCAGCTTTGTAAAAAGGCTGGGGAAATTGCATCCTTGCATATGCAGATTTGCTTGGCTTTCGCTTCCGTAGACTCAGAGTCAGAGGTTGTCACACTGAACAAATAGATTATTTAGGAAGCGTTCCTGCTTTTCCATCAAATCACTTAAAAATTGGAAAAAACCCCCACATTTTAATGTTTTGACAGCTGTGTGGCAGCATCAATGCTGTCTAGTTGTGGCCTCCACCTGCGCTCACACACATAGGCACACACGCTCCTGCAATAGTACAGTTGATACATAGCTTTAAAAAACGTGAAGCTTTAAATGTTGCTGCAATTGTTATTTGCAATTACAAATGAAAGGCTTTATGAAAACATACGTGAGTTTTGTGTACAGTGAAAGTCCACAGAAGGCAGCAGATGAGCTTGTAAAACAGAGAAGAACCAGTGCAGATTGTATTTCAGGCTGTACAGTTAAGGGTTTTTTTTGGACTGTGACTTGAGGAAAGCAAATAAAGGCATCTCCCTCAAGAGATGGGACCATATTATGCACCACGTCCTTGGGTGTCCTTTAAGATGTCTGGTGGTTTGGAAGCGTAGATGTTCTTTACTGTGAGGGTGGTGAGGCACTGATTGCCCAAAGAAATGGTAAATGCTCTGTCCCTGGCAGTGTTCAAGGCCAGGTTGGACAGAGCCTTGGGTGGCATGGTCCAGTGTGATGCGTCCCTGCCCATGGCAGAGAGGTTGAAACCAGGTGGTCTTAAGGTCCTTTCCAACCCTAGCTTTTCTGTGATTCTATGTTTACAAATAGCTGAAATCTGGGGCATATGAACTCAAGGTGATCTAAGTGTAAAGCCGGTCTGCACTTACAAAGTAATTGCCTGAAAGAGTCAGGTGCGAAAGCATTTTGGTCTTGTTTTGCCTACCTAATCCTGGCTGTCCTCATAGAAAAGTTTTCCAAAAGTAGAACAGAGGAAATGTCTCAACTCATTGTGTGGAACCTGGAGGCTTCCAAAGTAAAACTCAAGTTTACCATTGTGGAAAGTAGGATAGTGTTTACCCAGCAGTAGTATCTGTGTGTAGCTTAGTTCAATATATGGAGTACTATAAAATACAGATAAGAAAACCATTCCTATTCTGGGATTCTTCTGGGTGATTTTCAAAGGTGAGAGAGAGAGATGACCGTATTCTGATAATTCGGTGGTCTCCAGCCTTTCTGCTGCCTTACAGCTCCTCCATTTTTCTTGATATCTAGAAGAAAAATTAAGAAGTAAAGGTAGAGGCCAGCTGGTAGGTTAATAAATCTTACTGCCAGCTACTTCTGAACCAAAGTCAGAGTAGCCAGCAGCGTCAGTCCCAACTACTCGCTTGGCCCCCAAACCTTCACTTATCCTGGCTGCTTTTTTAAATGAAAAATGGCAGCTGTTCCTTTTTGTAATTTACGTCCTGGTTTTCCAAAGGTGGAGTACCGCCAGAAAGTCCCGCTCCTGCCTTTTTCTGTGTCATCATGAGGAGTGGATGCTTTATTTCTAAAATAAAAATAACCGAGACATTAGTGCAATTGTCTAGTAGTGGGCGCTGCAGCATAGGTTACCCCAAGCGTTCTTCCTCTTACCCTCTCAAATATATCTTTAGATCTTGCTTGGCTCCATCTTACTGACATCTACAGAATTTTTTTGGAACAGGAGATGGACACTCTATTGCAGAGGTCACATAATAGCCTCACAAACAAGTCCATGCCAGGAAGGAAGCTGCAGCACTCTGGAGCGCCATGCGGTGTGATTTAACAGCACTTACTCATAACAGTCTTTTCCTGAGGAGCATGCAAAATCAAAACAGGCTTATGGAGATTTTAAAAACAAGCTATAAGAAGAGAGAAATATTGCTCATTTAATCTGCCATCCTCAAGAGAATGCCTCACTTTTTATGAGAGTTCTCCTCTAACTTTGAACCACATATGCTAAGCTTGGTAAAACGTGCCTTGTTTTTTTGAGTTTCTGGGGGTTTGTGGTTTTATAATGAGAGAAATTGTGCCTTTTCATTACTTACGATTTCCCAGTGTCATGCTCATGGAACCTGTAATTGTTAGCATTAAAACTTAAATTAGGTCTCAGGTGAACTGCTAGACATCTCTTTACCTAGACTGATGCAGCGCAAGGCAAAAGAGCATTTCCATTTGTGCTTTTAACGCTTGGCCCTTAATTTAGTCACTAATGAATGTGAATCAAAAGTTGCAGAATTCATTTGTGCTTTCGTCCCGTAATAAACAAATTCAGTAATATTCAGTAAGTGAACATCATAAAGAAAGCTATTTGATTTGTGTAGAAGCTTGGTAGCCTGAAAATTCAGTATGTCCAGGCTAAGAATTTGATCTGCAGGAAATAAACAGGAAAAGCAAGTACCAATGTGTAACATTGATATTGGCATAGGGAGCCTGGAAAATACAAAATTAGACCAGGCTATTTTACCGTTGTCAGCATCCCTGAAGTAGTTAAGTCCTGGAAATTAATTCAGGTGTAAAGCTTTGTCAAGATGAAGGTGTAATTCAAGTGTATTTTTCCATCTAGGCTTTCCATCAGAACTGTGCAAAACTCATAAAGCTTGCTCCGAACACTGGCTCTCACTTCTTCTGCTTCCCCAACATTATGTACCTTACTGGTTGTTTTTTCCCTTATACTACCATGTAAGCAGTCTTGTGTAACATTTTGTTCTGTTAAAGGGTATGGATAAAAACAGAAACTAAGTGCAATAGAGATGACCAGACCTGAGTTTACATAGGCATTTCTACAGATTTTTCCCATTGTTTCTCAGTCCATAAACACATCTATGTATATTTTACCTTATTTGGAGCATAGAAACCCATCTTCCTGAACAAGCCTGAGCTTTTCAGTACCCACGGATGGTTTTATCCTCTGCTCAGTATCTGTGTTTTGATCAGAAGAATGAATAAGCTCAAATGGAGGTAGAACTTGCAGAAAAAAAGACACTTTTGTGCTTCCACATAAAAAATGTGATCCCTAAAACTCAACACAACTTGAAATGTGTCTGATTTCTCAAGTTGTCTTTAACCAGATGCCTTCTTTCTCAATAGGACCTCTTATGGCAAGGGGTACCCACAAGAAACGAATGCAGCCATGATGGCTGGGTTTCACTATGTCAGCTGTGGTGCTGGTTTAGGTATCGGTCTGTAACTCCTAGCATTTCATCCATGTGCCAGGAAGATGGTAGATAGCAACTATCTTTGTTCTTTTGACATCTTCATGAAGGCATTTCCCTCTTGATAACATCTGCTTTTCCTTCTCAACCCCACTGCCTTCTCTACAGGAAAGGAAAGCAAAAAGAATTATTTGAGACAAGACTTTGTATTCTTCCCCAAGGAATAGGCTGGCAAAATTAATCCTGTTTTCTGGATCTGGGGAGGAATTTCTCTAACCCTTGGTTCCACCCTTCCCCTGGGCTACAGGCACTTTGATTAGCTCAAGAGTCGTCCTTGAAGGATGCTGTTCGAGATGAAGCACACAGCTGTTTGCCATCCACACCACCAGCTTGAATTAGTTAATGGATATTAAGGAGTACCACAATGTATTTTTATGCCTAGCAGCCCTATTTTAGATCTGGTTTCTGTAAATTTGCTGTTAGGAATTGCAGAGCCTTCCCAAGAATTTGAGAGTTAAACTTGTAATGAGATGCTAGAATATCCGTTTTCAGGAAACATCAACATTTAAATATTTGTGTTTGATCTAGTCTGAAATGTAAAAAAAAATATTTTGAAATATTCATAGAACTGAATTTCTTCAGAATTTTGTTTCACTGGATGTTTTGGCATTCTTTCTGAAATGTTAGATATCAAAATACGACGAGATGAAAGCCTATGACAGTTGTAATAAATAAGTTGTATAGTAAGGAAACTTGCTACTTAGAGCTGACTGAAACATCATCTCTTCTAGAAGGAGTATCATCATGTCAAATTGCAATACAAACACAAGATAATTTGATCATTTAGACACATGAAATGGTAACCTGAGCCTTAAGATAACAAAGGCTTTCACCTCGACTCAGGAAGTATAAATGCATCTGGTAGAATGAAAAGAAATATGGTTGTGGAAGAAACAAAGGAGCTGGTGTATTTATTTTTGATGGGCCTTCAGAATTAAACTACATGGAGACAAGTAGTAATTTTTGCCTAGTTTAGTAGATTAGAATAAAGGAAGTAAAGACAGACAAATATCTTGCCACGTCAGTTTCACTTTGCTGATGGTTTCACTTCTTTTTGTTGAACACATCTGCTAAAACCTGCATCTTGCCCTGATCGTTCAAGCATTGCAACATAGCTATTCTTTTTGTATTTCTTAATATTTAGTGTATGAGACACTGAAACCATTAGTGACAGAAATCTGTTACTTAATAAAAGGGAAAATGCCTTACAGGAGATGCAGTATTTTGAATCACCTGTGCCTTCTCCCATACTTCTGTCCATAGAAGCACTTTTCTGCACTCAGAACTCATCCTTGGCAGTTTGGGGCGTGCATCTGTACCACCGAGCAAGCGGAAGCACTCTTAATAGCTCAGGTTGGAAAAGCAGCATTTTCCTACTCAGCAAGGTGACTTCTTACACACTTGGGCTGTTGTTTTACCATGTACCCATGAGCATTAAGTTAGTGTGAAACTCTTCCTGGAAACAGAACAGCTGTAAACAAACTGCGCTATTACAGAACCAGTGGCCATGTGTTTCAGAAGGTTATCAGCACTGAATTGAAATGTACTTCTTTGCCTACTGCTGTTATCACCAGCCTTACCCATTTTAGACAGCATTACATAATAGCAAAATATTTTTCAGGAGAAAAAAGAGCAAAGCACATTAAAATCCTCGCTAGGGTTTTAATCTCCCTCTTTTATTTTCTCTGTGGTTTAAAGCTGTGTCAGGTGTACATCAAAAACACCCCCTCCCTGGGGTATTTCATTTACAATTTCATTTAATAATGGAAGTGTACTTCCATCTAGCCAGGACGGGGAAGGATTAAATAAAAAGCACTGTTCAGAAATCAAGTAGCACAAGTGTAGCCTGTCCCCGTGCTCTGCAAATGAAGTAGTCATGGAAGGGCTTGTTATTAGTCTATAATATCAAAACTGATAAACTATTAGTGTTTTGTCAGGCATGATATATGCTAAACATTTCGCTCTGCAGACTGCCTTGACAAGAACTGAGACTGTTTTTAGACACATCTGGCACTGCGGATTTTTTTCCATCCTGCATTTCAGTGATTTAAAGGGCCTTGGCTGGGCAGAAGGATGTCAGCTGTTTGGTTTAAAATACTGCTATAAGAGTGAATAAGATTTAAAGGGGCAGTAGGTAAAATTCTGGCCTCACTGAAGCTAGTGGGAGAATGGCCATTGAGTTTAATGGGTCTGTGATTACTCGGTATGGCTTTTTCATCCATTTTTATTCATAGTAAATTTTCCATTTCGTGAAATTGCCCTTTCCTTTCCATTCAGCTTCTCCCACTTTGAATATTAGCTCTAGGAGTGAGCACTGAGATAAAATGCCAAACCCTTTATTTATACAAATGCCATCTTTACAGCTCACTTCTGTGGCACTTCTCTAAGACAATAATGATGGTGCAGGCATATAAAAATAGTAAATGCAAGTATTCATTTATAAAAAAGATGTTCTTAATAGACTTTTCTGGCTGTGCTGCAAAATGGGCTGAGACCAGTGATGAATCTCAGGGCCTTTATAGTGTAGAGAAGCTACTCTACTCTTTATGGAAAGAAACAGCGAGGCAAGATTGCGTTCATATCGACATGTAGAGGCAGGAAAGCTGTGGAGCCCTTCTCTCCTCTCTGAAGAGTTTGACATGAGGTGGACATCACAAATCAGCCAAAGCCCATCTGCAGTTGGCATGTTTCAGCAGGCAGAATCCGAGCTGGGGCCATGGAGAAGTCACTTCAAGGACATTGTGCTTGCGGAAGAGTTTGCAGTCATCAGACAAGGAGAGGCAACAGCTCCATAACTGCCTCCAGTGCAGTGTGTGTGCCCTGGAGGGGTCTCTTTTCAGCCCTTGAGACTACATGTAGGCACAAAGTATGTTGTGCAGCATTGGGTGGTCTCCTCTCCACATCTCAGAGACCAGTTTTCGCCTGATAGACCTTTGGCATCTGAGTAATAGACAAAAAGCTTAAATTTGTATGGCAAGATAGGACCCTTTTGTTACAAAACCAAGGACATGCAAAGGTTTTGGCTTTCTCCTGCCATTGCAGAGTTTCATGACAGATGGGAAACAAAGTACATTAGGTAAAAAAATACAGCAGGTTTTGCTGCAGTGGCATTTTATATTGTTTTACCTGTTTCTCCCCCTACTCTTAGAGTTTGGAAGGAAGCATTAAACTCCTGATTACCAAGTAGGGATTTCTGATGTATAATCTGCTAAAAAGGGATCCTCTGAGCAGCCATGAAAGATTTTAGCAGTGGAACTGGGCAGACACAGAAAGCAAAGTTGTAGACTGTGTGGACACATTGCCATCACAGTTTCACGATGCAGGACTCAGGTGAGTAACAACAGAGGCAAACTGAGCAGGTTTCATCCCTCAGCAAGTGTAGTGCTTTGCTTTTTACAGAGGAGTGATCGCAGTTTTGCAACACACAGTAAAATGTTCCCGAACATAATAAAACTTCTCTGAATAGCCCAAACGAAACCAGGAAAAGCCTGGCTGAAACCATGCTTTTAACCAAGAACAGACGTATCTCTGAGTAGTCACAGGCCATTCAGGGTCATGTTCTGGCAACTAAAATAACCCAGATATGCACAAGGGATTTGCCAGGCACATGATTCAGGAAGCGTTCAAAAATACCACATATAGGAGTTACGTATTTTTACTTCAGTCTCCTATTTTCTTACACACGCTTCCCCCAAATTCTGCAGCTCTTTCTTCAGTTTCCTATGTTAATTGTCTCAGGCAGCATGTTTTTATGAGCACAGATGCTACTTGGAAAAAAAAGAAAGGATGGAAGGGAGCCAAATGGGTGTCATACTCCAGCTTGGCAGCACCTTACCAACATGCACCCCAAAAAAAAAGGAAAACATGGAAGGCTGCTTTTAGTAATCAAAACTGAATATAAAATTAGTGCAAAACTCAAGCTGTAAAACCATCAGGCTGTCAAAAGGACTGAAGGGAACACCTTGTGGCCAAAATGACGTCCCTGACCTACTTGTCCATGCTGTCACGTATCTGGGTAAACTTTCCATCTCCGTGCCTCCCATCAAACCTCTCTGACAGTTTTGCCATTCATATTTGCTTTCAGTTGTAATTTTTTAAGCTTGTTTGAAGTGTGTAACCAAAAAGTAAGTTCTGATAATGTCGTGCTGGCAGGCCTAGATATAAGTCAGAGACCTTTTCAAATGCTGCTTATTGCCACCCATTGATCTCCTCAGAAAACAATCCGTTCAGACCTGGAGTTCCTATTGGAAATTAGGGGACAGCCTGGTAATTGGATTAAGGTGTGCTTTTATTTGCAGCAGTTTCTCAAAACAAAGCTCCTATTTTGTTCATTGATCGCCTGCCCAATCTTTGTGCCAGTGAAGTCACTCACATAACTGAAGAGACAGGGCAAGGATTGATGGAAAATTCAGCTTCGTCTTGCATAAGATGTGTGTGTTCCTCTGAGTGTGGTCAGGTAGATAAGGATGGTAAGCGCGTCTCCATACAGACATGGAAACATGCTTAGTTAATCCACAGTTAAATGGCTTAAAAGCAATTTTTATCAATGCAGTCCTTAAAAATTGGAAGAGCCACTAGTTGCATCAGTACTTACATTTCTGACAGCCACCTGCATAGGTGCCAAAGAGGGAGCAACTTCAGAACACTAGGATTGCATGTGTGAATTGGAGACCTTTGGAATCTATGCTATTGAAGGGATTGGAGGGGGGAGGAAGAAGCTGTCTTTGACTTACACATTTCCAGAGGTAGATTGAAAATACTAAATTAACTTTACAGGTATACTCCCAGAAACACACCACGTTCAATCATATATGGAGCACAAATTAGCCTGGCAGCAACTGCAAGGCCATAACTGAGGCCACTACAACACCCAGTTTTACTACTCCTCCAGAACAAATCTGCACCAAAATCATCGTTTATAACTTTTACCCAATCTAGCCTCTTCTTCCATCAGAACATATATGTATCTTATCCCATTGTGTTCATGAGATATGTGCTTAGTTTCATTCCCGTATAGCCCTTCAGAGCAGTACTGATGTTGTAACCGGTCACAGCCTGCCCTAGTGTGAACCAGCCAGCCATGCGAAGTACCACCGGGCACTGAGAGCATTTGCACCCCATTTCTCCCATTTAGAGGACGTCCTAGGTGTGCAGAGCTGCACTGTCAAGCCAAATCCTTTCCTTCAGGATGGGCACCAAAGGCGCAGTTCTCCCTGAGTGTCTTCTGTCCCCGCACACCCACAGCTGGGAGACTGGAGACATCATTAGTCATGCAACTGTCCCTCAGGGCGATGCCAGAGAAACAATCCTGCTCCCTCCACACATCAATATTCTTGACACTCATCTTAAAACTTAGGTCATACATATCCATCTACTCTCTGAAAACTGTCAGAAGGGTACAAATATCCCTTCACTATTTTTAGGGCTGTATCAAAAGTATTTATCGGCTTTCTGGCACCTCATCCCATTTGTCATATTTGATGCTATCTACCAGTTGGCAGGGGAGGAGGATGAAGTCCTTTAGAAACACAGTGGCAGATGGGTGAAACTCCATAAGGTAAGAGCACAGTGATGGTGACTCCCAGGGGTTGTTGTGCTTGTTGTCACAGTCTGGAAGTGCCTGTTGTAGTCCCCTGACTGTAGGCGGAGCAGGGGGTTGAGGGAGCGGCTCATCCTCACCTTGGCATTTGCCTGCCCACGAGGTAGTGGGGATGTGGAGGAGGTCTGCTCACAGCCATAGAGCATGGCTGAGCTGTGAGGGAGGAGGACAGCGGATGTCTGGTGACTCTGCCATCCACTCTGCATGCCATCAGCACTCCCACGCCGCCCGCTGATGCCGAAAGACCATTTCCTTCGGCACACACCCTTGGCTGTGCATCCCAGTGCAAGTGTGTACAAGGATGGGGCTCAACCTATATTATACATAATTCGTACAACTCACTCTTGGTGGTATGTGACAGGTGTTGAGATTCTTGGTTTTCCATACGTATATTGTCAGTGGGAAGCTCCTCCAGCTCCTCCACAACACGCACCTCGAGGCTCCGCATCAGGTGGCTCTCTAATGTGCAGGTAATGTGTTCATCCGCCTCGTGCCACAAAATCGGGCTGTTTTCCTAGCACCATTGGTTTTTAGAAGGCAATGTATTCAGGTTGAAACTTTGCCCACATACCATCTGCTTCAGCCTTGTCTTTCTTTGACAAGACAGCTGAATATATAATGTCCACTCAGCTTTCCCAGCTTTATGTAAGGTTGAGGTTTTGTATTAGGTTTGCAGTTTCGGAGCTCCTCATCATCTCTCGCAACAAGCTCCTGCTCTTGTTTTCAAGTGAAAGAGCAGTGACAAAAATTACTACCATCTTCATAGCTATAGTGAATGTGACCCCCAGCCTTTTTTAGGATGACAACAAGCTTCTGTCATATTTCTGACCTATTTGCAAATATTGATTTGTATTGCAAATTATCTGTAGCCATTTCATATGAAATCTTAAGGTCTTGCAATTTTGCTCTCTGCACTCAGTTTGGTATTGAATGTACAGCTATGAATCAAAAGACCTACACATAGGCACTACTGATAGCCAAGGTTGCAAGTTATGAAAATGAGGTGTTTCAGGGGGTTTTAAGCTTCTTAAGGAGGATCGCTCTCAGAAAGCTCCAACTGAGTGAAAGCACTGCTTTGGAGTGGCAGCAGACTCTGTTTACTCAAAATGGGGGGGAAAAGTGGAACCTTCATATGCAAATGAATGGCATTTGGAAATGTCATATAGCCACATCTACATATAAATAAGCCCCTCTTGGAGTGATGCACTAGCAGGGCTGCTTTGATAAAGAAATTGCATTGTAGCACACAAAGCAGAAATAGCAGGACAGGACTCGGTCAAGTTCAGGCAGTTTTGTTCCTTAATCACCACTTAACAAAGTCAACTGATTTTGCTGTGGTGCTGGGTCTTAGATGGGGAACGGTTGTGGTTGTGAATAGCTATGGCTTGGTTTTGCTGCCAGGGAGAAGCAAAACAGGGAGATGTGTTTGTATGTGCTGCATGGGGCTGTGCAGTTGTCTTGCTCCCGTGCCCCAGAAGGTAGCGCTGAATATAGAGATGTTTCCTATGTCAGCATCCCTCCTAGCCGCCCTCTGCCTCGTTCTGTAGTTCCATGCCTGCTTGCTCTGAAGGAGATGCGATTTGGTCATATAAAGAAGCGCTTTCTGCTGCTAACATGGACATAGTGTAATGGTTATTTCCATCTCTGTTTAATCTGTTATTAAAGAGTAAATTGCAACTCAGGCATACTTTTGCAGAGGGAGAACTTAAAGAGGAGCCATGGTCCTGTTCCTACAGTCCATTTTTGCCTCACTCCAGCACTGGAACTAACGAGTAGCTGAAGGAGAGGCGGATGGGAGGCAAAGCAAGCCGTCAGCTGAGCCATTGGGAGGAATTTGTCACAGAGGGGTGACACCCGCTCCGCTCGTGCTGTGCCGCATGTGATGGATACAGCATTACTCTCTCTGCCTTCAGGCACGCAGCCTAATTGGAGGGAACCTCACAAATCTCTAAACTGACACTAACTTTTTTTCAACACAGAATTACAATAATAATAAGGTTATCTCATCCTCTAAGGGCTCTGTCATGAGCTGCCTAAGGAGATCATATGCAAGAGGAAAAACTACGCCTTTCTTTCTTTGCATGGCTGATTTCTGAAAGGGGAGGAAGCCACTCCCATGGGGCCAGTGGCATCTTCCTTAGACAGGGGGATCTGAGTGGAGGGAACGTCATCAGCATGCTAAAAACAAAGACTAGCTGAGTTAGCACAAAGAAGGATATAATCTATTCTAGGAATGGGGTTAAGGCAGATTTATTCAATCCTGGCACAAAAGAAGGAAGCACGAACTGTAAGGGCCCCTTTACCCAAGGCTTTGATAAATCCAGAGTACAGCCCCTCATCATAAAATCCCATCTGTAGCAATGATTGCAGGCCTCGAGTCCGGCGCCTGTAGCGGCAGTCTTAAAGAGCTCCATCTGTGTAGTTTATCCACAAAAGAAAGTATTGAGAGATGACTTGGTGACAACTAACAAAGAGGCCACATGGGGACCTGAAGACCTTTTCAGTCTGCTGGACTGGGAAGCAGGCAGGTGACATTCACACACAGCGATGAACCACTCCAGGAAGCTGCTGAAGGAAGAGGTGAGTCCATCATCTCTTGATGTCCCAAACCAAGTGTGGAGGCACTTGTGCAGCATCCGCAGCGGTGACCACTGCTTTTACCGATGGCCTCAATAGCAGTGAGTGGATGAAATGGGGTGCTGGGAAGTGGAGGAGGTCAGACAAGGTGACACAGCAGCTTGCTTTACTTCCATAAATGAAATGGTCACCCCAGGGGGGAATATATCTATTGTGAGCACCTGAACACTGAGAAAGTGCTGGTTTGGAGCAACACTTTATCCCATGTGGTGTTTTTCTCTTTTGTCTTGGCTAATATTACTGGGTGTTCCTGTTCAGGCATGTGAGCAATGGTTGCTAGAGTGTACTTGTATCCCTGTGCTATTTTGGGGTTGTATTGCATCTTGTATTGCAGTAGCTACTTGGTAGCACCTACTCGTGTAGGAGCCTCAGCTGCTCAGAGTCCATACAGTCTCTAGGGGAAGGAGTCAGGAGTCTAGCCAATGAATGCAGGTGGACTGTGGCCACTGAAAAAAACAAATGAGGGGTAAAAAAAAGGTTCCCTTTAGTTTTGAGCAGAAAAGTGGTCTTGTTATGTGCAAGAAAATCATTAACAAGTTGCCTAATTTCAAACAGTCTTCTCAAATAAGGAAGATCTGTTCACAGATGTTGTAAATAAAAGTGCTTCTTGATTTCAAAAGTTCAGAGACAGCTTTATCATATATAGCATAGCTCACATATATATGCTGACAAGCTGAAAGTTCTCTATTTGAACATCTGGGGATTATTAGTGTCTTAATTCATCGGTTTCTATTATTAATTATGGCAGCATGCTGAATAATTACGATACATTGCTGCAAAAGACAGAGCTCAATATTTTTTTCCAAGTGTGCTAGGACATCTTGCCATCATCTCAAGCAGAAAAAGCACTAGATTATTTCTGAAAAGGAAAGTGGATGTTATCTTATTCCAGGGAACTCATTTGCATAGGGACATTTAAAATTAATAAATTACTGTGTTGAGCAAGCCTATTTTGTGCCTGAGAAATGAATGTCATTTAATTCACAAAGTTCCATTTCTCTCTTTTTTTTTTTTTCCGCCTTTGGTAAAGTAGCTTATATGGGGAGGGTATTTTTTTGTGCAGTTTATGTGGAAAGACAAGCTTGAAGTTTGTACTTGGAATGGCTGCAGGATGAATTTAGGCTAGGGCTGCAGCAGAGTGGTGCCAGACGTTTTCAGCTGACATTTGGTGTCTCACTTTCCACTAGCTCTCGGGAAGAGTGGGCTGGTGAGCTCCCTCTTGAGTGGCAGCAAGCACTTCCTTCTGCATGTTCACTCCAACACCCACCCAAACAGTGATTTTCATGCGAGTTGCTTGCACACATTTTCTTCATTGTAAAGAGACACTCTATATTCGTAAGATAAAGAGCAAGGTCTTATAAGAAGGGAACATACTGTGTCAAGTTAATTAATAGGTCAGATCTGAGTAGTTGCTAGTGGTGAGGTATGGCTGTGTTGGTGGATGGCAGCGTGGCTTCTGGCAGCTCTGTCAAGGGCAGAGTGTCTGGAGCTGTTGTGCAAAGATTTTGGAGAACTCTCTTTTCTCTCATCAGAGCTGCGTCTGAGCTGGGATTTATCATCACGGTTCTTCATTACAACTAAGTAGGAAGCCTGCTTAAGGACTTTATCCTCATAAGTTGCTACGGGACCTCAATTCCTGTTACATGCTGTTAGAGAGGTGGGAAAGTATCAGGAAACCTGCTAAAGCAATTCTGCAGTTTCAGAGGGAGCAGCACCATTACCACCCCGTTCCTCCTGACTTTGCAGAGGGACCTTCTACTGTTCCTCCAAACATTCCTGGGCTGAGGAAGCTCCCTTTTACCCCCAAAAAAGCAACAGTTGCTGACTCTGTGAAGACAGACGACTAGTAACATAAACTGTCCTTAGGCTCATTCATAGGATTCAGATTCCCACCCGTCATCAGTCACTGAAGCTCTTCCACAAAGCTCAGGGCATCCTCTACATTTGCTCCAGAGGTTGACCTCTGACTCTCTGGACCTTTATTTTGATTTCAAATAGGAATTGTGTACCAAGTCTCTATCATGCAGAGCAGAAGATCTTTTCTAAATAACTTCCCAATGCCATGCTCTGCAGCATATCACTGGGAGAACTGCCAAGGAGGTAAAAGGAGGTAGAGGGACACACTTCCAAAAGGGGTTGAGAAGGTTAAGGACACATATTTGACCCAAAAATCCCTTTTCTCCTTCATAAATCCTCTGACAAAGTCATGTGTAAGGAGTCACTATCTCAATACCAGCAACAGTGTTCAGCTGCAAATTTGGCTGACTTCAGCAACATTTAAAGATTAAATTGTTATGTAAGTCAATTCTCCTTAACCACTGTTTCCAATGAGACAGGTGTCAAAATAGCTTCTGCTGCACATCATTCACCATCTCATCCCTTATTTGATGAAATATATGCATGTATTTCCAGGACCTGCCTTGGTCCAGTGATGACTGTACACTACGTATTAACACCGTACATTAGCCAATATTTTGTCATGGGCCTAAACTGTGAGTTACAGTTTCCATAAGCTCCAACATTACTCACTGTACAGCAGTGAACAGCTAACGTGATAATTCAGAGGTGTGGACCTCTACTTTGTTTGCCTGAAATTGCCTAGAAAATCACCTAGAAAGTCTCACTGGTTCAAACATAAAGAACAAGAGAATTACCAGCCCTGCAGAACTGATTGTTCAGTGCCTGGCAGTCCATTTTTGGACAGAGAATTCTATGGTTTTGCTTAGATTTTCATCTAATTACTCCGAAGTGGATTGCAGGAACTTATGTGTGAAAAGAATTTTCTGGGCACTCCAGGCAGTGCTTCATGTAATCCTCATCAAGGGCACTAATGGATTTACTCGTTTGTCAGCAGCACTCCTCCACATGTTCAAATTGTGTAGCAGAAGCTGCACGCGAGCTCAGATGGGAGCTGAGGGCTGGTGAGGGCTGCCCAGAGAAGAAACTTGCTGCGTTGTTTCCATCACTTGCAGAGTCGGGTCCTGCAACTGAGCTGACTGTTTCAGCTTTTGAATTCAGCAGATAATCCATCAGGAAAATCAAGATCACTGGGTGGCTCTTTAGGATCAAATTTACCCAGTGAAATAGCTCGTCGTCTCAGCATCTCCTTGCCATCCACAGAAAGGTTGGAGAGCAAGTGTTCAACTGGGAGACTCCTCTAGGAAGCAAGACGATAGATAAGCTGTTTCAGTCTACACAAAGTAGCATCTGGCTTCAATGCGTTTAAAAATAATCTGTTTTGACTAGTGCATCTTATATGATAGGCTATCATGTCATGTTCTGGCACTAACAAAAGATGTGAACAATATGAAATGTCATGTTAGGCTAAAGATGCAAAAAACGTTGCAGAAAGGCAGAAGATGTTGGCTTCTTCGAAGTGGCACTGTGTATCAGAAAAATGCTTCCAGAAATGCAGTTTCTGAATACAGTTGATCTGAGGGATGAGGGTGTACTTCCTTTTTGCAATAAAAAGCATAAGCACTTAGAGAAATGTGGCAGGATTTACGTTTGTCCAGAGGTAGGAGGGTCTGATCCAGTCAGTCCAGACTTCATCTTGGCTTTACAGCTTCTGTCTCAAATTCTAGCCATTACCAAAAGGTGAAAATCTGTGGTTTTGGTGCAGATAAAACTTCCATGCATAGTTGCCGATAATGCAGCAACTCTAATGTTTGAAGAGGAGCTACTGAATTTAACTTTACTGAAACCTGGCTAACTTCAAAGCCACCACACAAACACTTTGGTCTGTGTCATTGCTTTATGAATACTGATCTACTGTGCTTAGAGGAAAGAGTGGTTAACTTTGTACTTAGGCTTTGCTCTCTGTAGGCGTAAGGTTGGTGTGGTAAAAGGGGCTCCTTAGTTTAGTGATGCTATAATCTGATCAGTGCAGATTGCCTCTAGTACTAAATTTATAAATAATCCAAATTTATTTCATTTAGGTTTAGTTTTTTAATCGTGCAGTTCTTGTTTTATTCATAATTCATACATATTTTTATTCATATCCTCTCTTTTTAGAAATGATTTATAATTCTTATTTCACAGTGATGTAAACCCTGCAATGCATTCATGAGAGTTAGTATCTCATTGACGGCTGGATTACTGAAAAGGGCTCACATCCTTCAGAAATGAGAGCAGTCAGTTTAAACATGAAGGGACTTTTAAAGCATATCTTGGTGTTTGGGTCTCTGTTTTGAATCTGAAAAGATGTTTTATGTAATGAGAAAAATAACCTGTTTTGAGGGAAGAAAATATTTTGGATGAATTCAAATGTGCTCGAAGAAGGGAACTTACTCTGAACTAAATGATGCTTTTATTGCGGTCTGTCTTTCGAATGGCTGAAATGGCAGATCAGACTAAATACAACTCTTTGTCCCCCTCTCTGCCTTTATGTTCAATCCCTAATTCTTTTAGAGGAGTTATCAGTCAAAATGGGGGACTACAGACAACTCATATGTAAGTTTTGTAGTCTCTTCGAGCGAGATAATAAGTGTTCCCAAATGAAGTACTTATCCTGTGAAGTGCTAGCAAAGCTTGGGCCATCTCATTTTTCATACAGAAAAGCATTTTGCATCATAACATTACACTTAGAGGTGTGCTTACAAGTTCTGCAGGATCCTAGATTTACTTTATGCTAGAGACCTTTTTAAAGAAACACCGTTTCTACCCTCATGATTACAGGAGGAGGAAAAATCATTCCTCTTTTTACCAGCCCTACAGCTTACACCGAGTGAGAGCATCTGCAAGCCTGGGAGAGGTCCTGATCCCCCTTTCAAGTCATAGTAGATTAGTCTGTCCTGAAAGGAACAATTTCCCTCACCACCTTGGATCATGCCTTTAAAAGAAAGAAACCAAATGGTATGCTACCATTTTAGCAACACTGCTGGCTCATCTGAGAGGGAAGGGATTCTCACACGGGTTAGTGGTGGCACACAAACATCACAGAAATATCTTGGTACCTGAGAAGGAAGGATCAGAAATACACACAGCAGTCTCCTGTTCTTCAGAAAGGAAGTGAACTTCCTCTTGATAATGGAAGACTTCAAGGAAATGGCATAATATTTTCACAATAGAAAAGAAAATACATATTAATACGGATCCCGTATTTCTTGCTGCAGTTTCCTGGACAGAAATATATTCGAATGTGGTCCATAGCAGAGGTGTGCACTGGGCAAGTCCATTGATAGCTGATACATGTCACTCATTTTTTCTGTTCTGGGAAGATTTCCAGGTGGAAAAAAGGAACATACGTGAAGTCCTGGTGGGATGATAACTCTCTGTCATATATTTCACATGCTGATAGCCAGTGCCTCACCTAGAGAGTGATAGGTAGCCAAAAGTGTTTGGCATGAGACCAAATGGACCTTCTGCTGCCACCTCTTTCCAGAGGCAGAAATTCCCAGGCAAGCTCCCCGAGAAGGTTATACCATGCCTGTAACATGCCCCCTGTCAGCACATCCTGTCTGTGCCATCCCAGGGGTAGCTGTCAGCCCCAAGCCCAGGAATGGTCCTGCACCAAGACGTCTACTTCTGTGCTGCATGTCATTAACACAGAGCCTTCATGGCAGCCTTACACAGGTATCCCAACGCAAGCAGGGAACCAGGAGAAGCAGGCAGGTTTGTGTTCAACATACTTGCATTTTAAAAGATGAAGTAATTGTCCGTAATGCAGAGGTCTTGAAAGTCCTAATGATAGAAGTTGGTGCTGTCTGCAGGGGTGCAGACGTTGCCATGTCATTCTCATTTGCTGTTTTAACATAAGGACAATATAACCAACTTTATTAGTGCGAGTTGTTAGAGACTTTTAAAACTCTCCTTGGACAGCAGTGACAGGAAATAAATTCATTATGAAGATCCGAACCTTGGATCTGCCACACACACTTTTCCCAAAGGTGGGATAATACCTAAGCATACCTACTGCCAGCACTACTGGCTTGGAGGCAGAACACAAACTGCAATTGTTTCATAACACTCAGGGACTTCCTTTGGAAGATGCAAATGCTTCAACTTGTGTACAAACTATATTTCCTTAGATATCTATCATGAGACTTTTTTCTTCTGTTTTTAATTAATTGTTGCTAGATGATACTACCACAGAAAAGGGATTTTTACCATTTCGGATATCATAAATATTGTTTAAATGGAGGAATTTGCCAATATTGCCCAGTACAATTAACATCTCAGTGGTCTGAAAAATTCATGTGAGTGTATTGCAAGTAACACGCTGCATTTCAGCCCATGATGTAAATGCTGAGCACACACACTAACTGAAGCCTCCATTTTCCTGGCCACACAGAGGGAAATATTTTCCAGGATTTGCAGTCCCAGTGACTACTAGCGGCTACAGAAGCAGGCCCAGAAAGTCAAACCAGTTTAAAGGTACCCGTGTTGTAGACAAAGAGGAAGCCAGAGGGCTCTGGGGCACAAGTGTGCAGTACTGGTGATAAACTTCAGGTCTGGCCTCCTGCTCCTCTAATTCAGCCATAAAATCATCTTTCTGAATGTGTTGTATTGAATAATGAAGTATATTGTAATGGTATATTGCATGCAAATATCCAGAGTCTTCTTCCTAGGCTTGCCTGGGTGTGAGGAGACAGTCCATAGAGGATAACAGGAATGATCAGGCATTTTTTATGTGCTATTCTGTAATCAGGTTTTGAATAGTCAAATTATTTTTTCTGGTGTCTCATTTGCTGTAACTTGACAGGAATTAGGTATGCAAAAGAATGTCAGAAAACCTTCAAAGCTTTTCATCTACATCAGCTGACCTGTTTCAAGGTGCAAACCCTTGCTCTTGCTTCCATAAACAACATCTTTCACATCTCGTTCTTCTGATTTTCCTTTCTTTTATATGTTGAGTTCTTTCCATCATTCCACCTTACTCTGCATTGTCAGGTTAATGTTCCCTTCACCTGTGTTCACAGAGAATGCAAATAAACTGGAAGAAAGTGCAAGAGGCATCTACATCCCTTGTCCAGAGCATTACAATGGCTTCTGCATGCATGGCAAGTGTGAGCACTCCACTAACATGCTGGAACCGTCTTGCAGGTAACCCTTCCACCAAGGACTAAAGGCTACACGCATGAAAATGTTGACATACAAAAAACACTTAATATAGATAAACTATGGAAAACAATGGTAACCGTGGCCCTTTGTGCTACAAAACCCATTAGACTTAAATTATTCAACAAAATCCCCATTTTGTGTGGCGCAAGTGTATTGAGTTATGCACCATGTTAATTGATTGTAAAAACATTCAGTAACCTTGAGTTATATTTAGATATATTTTTAAAAGCACTTCACAAAGTGCTCAGACAGCAACCAGATAGCCTCCTCAGTCTGAGGGAAAGGCATGCCACCAGGAGTATGTCCCTGCTATGGCAGGAGGGATGCTTATGGGGCAGAGAGCTGGGGCGAAGGTGACTCCGTGTGGGAGTCTTTGGAGGAGGTTAGGGCAGGGAAGAGGAGTAATAGTGAAAGCACATGTTTCTGCAGTGAATGCCCCCCTGCAGAGGTGGGGATGTTACTTCTGAAGTCCTGAGGTGGTAAAGAAAAGGACTATTACGCATGAAGGACCATATTCCTGGGACATTGGACTCAGAGAGCTAAGATACGGACCAGGCTTATCCCACAGGGCAGATCCTTTAAGCCACTTTCTCCCAGCTCCCACAGAGAGCCAGGGCACGTTTTGCTCTTTTCAGCTGCTCCAGTTTAGGTTCTCCATTCAGCTGTAAAATGTCCTTTTCTCAAGCTGCTGGCTGCTGTGGGAATGTAGGAGAGGAAAAGGGTGGAAGCACAAGGCTTAACCCATCAGGGTTAGTGTGCCACTAACACTTCTGAGAAGGCCCCAAGCAATCTGCCTCAGTCTCTTTATGGTTGCTGCTGCCACTGACCTGGATTTTCACAACTTCTTTCTTGGGCATTTTAGCAAGAGTTAAAATGGGAAACCCACTGTTTCTTCCCCAAAATCACAAAAGGAGAGATGTCAGGCTACAGGATGGGACCTGGTGAGCAGCGCAGCAAGCGGTGTTGGGTGGATGGTTGCAGTATCAACAGAGGGTTTTTTATAGCAACCAGACAAAATGTAAATGATGTATCCACTTGCAGGAACATCTAATCACATTTCATATGGAGCTTGGATGATTGCTTATCACCTCCTTAGGGGTAATCTGCATAAGGAACCACAACTAGATGGCTTTTCACCCTCCCCCACCTCCCCAAAGAAAGAGAGAAATGTAAAATATGTTGTGCAAGGAACTAAATGGATTCTCAACACAACATGCAAGTAGTTTCACTTGATGCTAGATAATTCCCAGCTCCCTGGGCACCTCCTGGCACTATTGCAGTGATGTTAGGACCTGAGGTCTGCCCTGAGAGGTCAAGGAGGCACCGATGCTCTCTCTGGGGAGCCCATCCTGCAAAAAAAACACATAAGCTCATGCTCAGGCAACTAATTTTTTTTCAGATGTAATTTTTGGGTTTTGCGTTCTTTCAAAGCAGCAGATAACCAGAAAAATACACTTTTTGTTTCAGATGTGATGCCGGCTATACTGGACAACACTGTGAAAAAAAGGACTACAGCGTTTTATATGTGGTTCCAGGTCCAGTACGATTTCAGTATGTCTTAATAGCAGCTGTGATTGGAACCATCCAGATTGCTATCATCTGTGTTGTAGTCCTCTGTATTACAAGGTCAGTGTCTCTGGTATTTTGCAATAAGAAAAGACTTTTGTTTTGCCTACTATGTGCACTGATTATATGGATTTCTGCAGTGACACTGCTGATAACAAATGCTGTTTAATTCACCAACAAACAGAAGATACCGTCTGGTCCAGCCAACCAGTGCTGCCTCATAATTACAACTGAATTTTTACTTCCATCTTAATCAAACTTAGGTAGCAACAGTGCCTACAGCAAATGAAGGTTCCTATTTTGCATTCAGATGCTTGGACAAATATTGTTCATATAAATAGGGGAATATAAATACAGCAGCTGGATCAACACTTAATAAAACTAATCATATCTCCATCTGGTTTCCTCAAGGGCCCATTCCCTTAGTCCTAATCAGGCAAAGCATACAAACTTTTAAGCCTGTTTGCAATCCCGTTGATTAAATGATTTCATTAGACATATATACATGTTCAAAGGTACCACACATGTTTACGGTCTTCTCTAGATGGTGGCACACCAAGCCATGTATGATGTTTGGTTTTTTCTTTAATGAGGAGGAAAGGGTAGTTGGAATGGAAGCGACAGCCCCAGGGTAGTTCAGAACATGAGGTGTAGATGCAGTCCTTCCCCTCCTACATGTGCTACTACTTCCCCACTGAACTGTCTTACTGTCTCTGGGAGGGCTTGGTATAAGTTAAGTTCTGAACTTTAGACATCTTCGGGCTCCTCCCAGAAATCACAAGGTTAAATTAATTCAGCTAGCAAGACTGATAGATCACTCTTTTAGCAATAAATGTATTTTTAAACTAAAAAAGAAATAAATAAATGCCAGACATCATACCTCTGCAGAGAATAAAATCTCAGATATATTTCAGTCCCTATGTTGCACTACCTGGCTGGAAGACTGGTGTAGAATTTGTTCCTGGAAATAAGAAAAAGAATCATAAATCATTCTCTGTCCTCAAGGCATAAAACAAAACCATCTGATGAAAGGTAGCTGCTTTTTTGGCCACGCTGAGTCCATCAGCTCAATGGTAAATGCCGAACAAGCAGTAGATTATGGGGGTATTCACAGAAGTAATTCAAACAGGCAAAATGGTAGCTTGTAATAAGAAAAAGAAGGTGGTGTAGTAACTGATAATGGAACAAATGCTCTGCATCATTTCATTGAGTGACTCTAGTTTGTCACCTCGACACAGTAACACAGAGTATTTTACATTGAAGAATGAAGACAGTGTGCTTTCAGTGATCTCGTACCATAATGCAAATTACCCATCACACTGTTTTCATACATGGATGGTACCTTTTCCCACACACTTTGTGACCAAGTTAATTCATGATCTTTTGACTTTTTTTCTGTAATGGATGTAATTACTGCATCCTCTGTCCCAGCATAATGATTCGAGATGCATTTGCAAAAGTGTACCCTTAAGTGGCCTAAGAGAAATCCACATGACAAGAGCATGTTGTGGCAGTATATGCATAAGTAATTGAGGTTTTTGAAGTTATCTGCGTGAAGAACCTGACTGTACTGGTTTGAATTCCACACTCTGAACTCTGGAAAGTGCTAAAACCATCCTAACAGGTTCCTGGGAGAAAGAAGGGAAACTTCACTCACTTAGAGGATGCTGCAGCCAAATTCTTTGCTGCTAATTTCAGTACAGCTTCACCTAATTAATTTACCAAACGAGTTCAGTGCACTGTGTCCAAACTCTGCATTTGAGCAGCATAAGACTACCATTGTAAATCTTCTAGGTATCATTACTGTTGTTGCTCTTAAAATCACAGCTGTACACTGGTGCTGATATACGGGGCGTCCTACATTGCTGGAAGGCTCTGAGCAACTCCTGGGCACTTTTAGGACCATTGTTGCACACACACTTTAATCTGACTAAATGAGCTGTGCTGCTGACAGGGGCAGTTTGCCCTTGCTCCTGGGTACCTGGTCCTGCCAATGCTCTTTTGCCAGCATTGGTACTTCTGTAGCCACACAATGAACCCAGTCAGGGGATGGACTCAGCCAACGAAGCTGATTTCAAGTGGGTTAATTCCTTGATGAGGCTGGCCACCCAGCTACTCATCGCTAGTGCTATTGGTGGGAATCAGCAGCTGGGGTGGAGAAGTAGGGGACCAGAAGCCAAGAGATACAGAGGGGAGGAAGTGGAGCAGTGAGGCACAGTTCCTACACCCAAGGACTTTTATCTTAGAGGTAAGGCAGAAGAGAAGCAATGATAGAAGTGAAGGAGGATGGTAAATAATATAGGTATGGCCTAGTGTCATAATGGTTCTCATCAGTTTTCTTTACAGCTTTGCATTTTTAGTGCTTCCCTAATGTTTAGTCACAGCAGCTTATTTATGTGAAGAAATAACTTGATTAAAAATGAATGCGTAATACGTTTTACCTGCTATGAATCACATTGTGAGTAACTCCAGCTTGCAAGCAGGCTTCAATGGAGGGAGGGCAGGCAGCCTGTGCTCCAGTACCTCGTTTACATTGATGTAACTGCTGTGTTCATAAATGAATGCATCCCACACACAGAGCACTACAAAGAACTTTTGATTAAAGAGTTAAGGACCAAGGAAAAGCTGTCACTCAATTTTAGCGGGTGATTAACTCTAAAAAGCTGGTTAAGTGCCAACACCCCTTTTAGGAAACCCAAATGCACTTCAGACACAACCTACCTGTAAATGCAATTGCATTGCATTTCAGTAGTTGTGGTGTTGGTACTTGATCCTGGGGCCTTCCCAATTGATGATGAAAGCATCAATTGGTAGTGTAGCATATTATGCAATTAAAACATGGGCATTTTTGGTTAAAAGATGCTTTTTCATCGTCTTAATTGGATAATCTCTACATGTGAATCGATTTCTCTCGACCTTGGCCTAAGTGCCTGTATACATGCTGTCAGTGACAGTTTTGGGAAGGCACCTGTGAGATGCTCATCTCCTTGCTTCCAGCAGGAGCAGTCGGTATCCACTGTTCTCTGGGAATGCACAGCTGCATCCCCTGGGATTACTGACCATCCTGGTCATCCACAGCCACCTGGTACCTCCATGTTTCTTACAAAACCAGTCTGGCTGTGCCCACTGTGGCTCCCCACGCCTGGTTCCCCAACCCACCTTCTCGTGGCTGAGTGCTGGGCAAAGCAGGGCTGCACTTTCTGCTGTAAACCCTCATCCTCTGGGACTCAGGTAGCTTGGGGCTGCCAGCATCTGCAGGAGGATTTACTAGCTTTGCCTCTCAGCACTGTGTCGAGGTGTCAGTGCTGTCTCCCATGGAGGGTCCTGCTGTGCAGTATCCCGCTGACTGGGCAGGAGAGGCCGCCTGGGGACAGTCGGGGCTGGGAGGCTGTCAGAGTGTGCATGACATGACATGCGGCTCGGTGAATCAGCCTGTGTTTGCTAACAGCGGCTCCCTGACTCACTCGGAAAGCTTGATCGCCTTTTTAGGAACACACACTGAATAATGAGTTTGTCATGAAATCGCAAACCAGCTAAACTCGGCGTTAGTTTCATAATGAAAGCTCTGCTGTGACCTCCAAGAGCGCTTATTTTTCCTGGAGTAAAGATAGCAGCCTACTTTACTGCTTCCAAGAAAGGAATGAGGCACAATATAATACACAGCCGTGCAGTTTCTCATGAGGGGGTGGTCCTGTTGGTCAGGACAATCTGACCCATATTTTGTTACACACTTATATAATTGTGTTTCAGAGTTTTGAAATGCTTCATAAGTCCTTATGTTCTTGTTTAGCCTTTCTGTTGGCGTCACGAAACTATAGCATCGCTCCCATTCAACAGAAACAAAAATAGCCTTTTTGGTTTTAAGGGGTCAGTGAAAACTTATTTCACTCTGTTTTGCTGTTAGTTGTTCGACACAGAGCTGAAAGACAGTGCTTTGAGCTCCCACTGCGCTGAGGGTGGGCTCTCCCCAGTGCATAACCCATAGGGTTTCACAGAACGCTGCAGAAAGCCCTCCTGTAAACAGAGAAACAAGTTAGCCCAATACAAAGGGAATTACTTTCCATGTCAGTATGGACTGGGTTATCGTGGCGCTTTCTGTCATGCCACTCCAAGAGGGTGTTTCAGTCTTTCTTGTGTAGCTGCCCTAGCAGAGGGCAGAATGAGGCCAGCTGGGCTTAAACACTCACACCGAACTTCAGCTGAAAAAAGAGCTCCCTAAGGGTGCCTTTCCATGGGAGAAAACCAGAAACACGGTATTACTTTCCCATTAAGGAAAAACGCTTCATAGCATCCCCAAAGCTGATGCTGCTGCAGGTGACAGGTTGAAACGTGCCCTTGCTGAGGAGCACTGTGAAGACCTGGGGCAGAAGAGATTTGCTTTTGCAGCTACCCAAAAGGAAAATAAGATTTGGGTCTTTCCAGTACAGTTGCTTTCCACACTAAGCCAAGCAGCCATGTGAGGAGTGTAGCACGGTGCAGGCACCCGTAAGTAAAGTAGCTGCTCACTAATGAGCTGAACATGGAGCATTTCCATGGAGACTAATAGGGATTGCAGACGCTTAGCTCCTCGGAAAGGCAGCCCCTGCTTCCACTTTGTAAATGCTTCACAGACCTGGGATGCTGAGCAGGTGAGCATGAGACTGTCCTAAATCTTCCACCTGCACCTCGCTGAAAGTAAACCTATTTAAAGATGAGTGATGCGGTGCAGCTGGGGCTGTCACAGCGCTGCAGAGTCACCACCGCTCACCAGGGAGGAGCAGGAATCTTGGCATTTCCCTTGCCATATTTTTGTTTACAGTATGTTCTGTGGGGTTTGTGTTTTGGGGGTACTTTTGTGGTACTGTTGCCATTAGCCAGCCCATTTCATGTAATTGAAGAGGAAACATGTCGAGGGCCAGAGGATGCTTGTGCCACCGCTCGAGCAGATGCATTGTTAAGAGCTGTGTATTCTCACAACTCTCTTTTCCAGGAAATGTCCCAGGAGCAACAGAATCCACAGACAGAAGCAAAACACAGGGCACTACAGTTCAGACAACACAACAAGAGCATCGACAAGGTTAATTTAAAGAGCGCATGTTTCCACAATGGCAAAACTAACTGCAGAGAGCTTGGACTACAAAATACAGTATTATAGACAAAAGATTAAGACAAGATCTACACATGTTGCCTTGCATTTGTGGTAATCTACACCAATGAGAACATGTACTACAGCTATATTTGATTATGTATGGATATATTTGAAATAGTATACATTGTCTTGATGTTTTTCTGTAATGTAAATAAACTATTTATATCACACAATATAGTTTTTTCTTTTTCATGTATTTGTTATATATAATAAATACTCAGTGATGAGAAAAAAATTGCCTTTCTTAAATTTGCTGTATCTCATACATAGCTGTGTATAGTCTTGGGATATTGTATATGGACACTAACAAATCTTTTTTTTTTTCTTTTTCCAGTTCTAGTGGCAATTTTGAGTCTACTGAACTCAGTAGTAGGGTTTTGAGTTGGTCCAAGATCAGCGACAATTATGGATGTGGGAAAGGTGAAGAATAATTTAACCTACATTGAGGAGGGATAAAATATTTCAGATCCGGAGTCAACTACATTTCATCAGCCTTCTTCTCCCATACCATCTATCTTTACTCTCCCATAGCTTAGGAAGTCTTTGCCTTCTAAATTAAATCCTAACCAAAGGGGAAATGGAAATTGTCAGTAACCGTGATGAGAGTGTCGGGGGTAATGTTTCGATTTGGGAGGGAATTAGGTGTCTGTCAAGGTGAACCCTACAAGAACGCCTTGCAGAATCTCAAACTCTGGTCACTGGAGTGAGTGAAAATTGCTTCTTACTGTTGATTGAAAATTATTAGGTTAAAAAAAGTTAATAACATAATAACAGCTGAAATGCCAGCACCGTTTGTACCTCGTGAACATGCTGATACAATTTATTTTTTTTCAAAGAGAAGGTGAAAACCACCTTATGAATAACTTTACGGGTGACCCTACTCCATTAAATGTAATGAAGTGAAATGTTGGCTATATCTCAGGAAAATAAGGGCATGTGTTTTGTCACATGCACATGATGGACACGATGCAAAGTTATTTCCGTGATAGCTGAAACTCTCTGCAACACATTCTTTTGAGAAGGTAGCATTACCCTAGTTTGTGCGATGAATTTTGAGGACGACAGAGTGAGACTGAAGGGCAGAGTGTGGTAGCTTCACTCCTGCTGGATAACCCACTCCACTAATTGACTTCCGGAGTACTAGTTACACTAAGTAATATAAGTGAACTAAAACCCCCTTGTAACAGTATTCTTTGTGCTGCTCCTTTCCAAAGAGACTTTGCCGAGGCAGAAAGTACCCATGACAAGAGTCAGGAGTATTTCTCACTGTCATCACCACGTAAGAAATTGCATTTGGGTCGGAATCAGACCTGGGGTTACCTGGGATGATGTCTCATGAGTATGTTTCCATTTCCTGCTTCAGCACCGGTCTGATCGCCCACAACAGTCACCACCAACCCCACCGGCGACAGCCCACCCGATGCAGCCATCAGGCACGGGTGAAGCAGTACTTCTACTCTTAACACGGCTTTTGGTCTCCCCCCACCCCGAGCCTGCTTTAAAGTGAATCCATTGCATGATGTTCACACCGTCTCAGTTTTTGTCTTGTTCTGGGTTTCTTGGCTTTTTAAAGGTAATAAAAGGCGATTGGCAAGAGATGCTTCCAGGCACCTGGTCTGTGCTGATTGATGGGAGTGGGAGTGTGGTGCTTTTGCAGGCAGCGGGCAGGCGACCGCGCGTGACGGCTCTGCAGCGCAGGGATGCTGGCCCTGCAGGGACCATCTGCTTCCCAGTGCTGTGGGCTGGGGCAAGGCAGAGGGAGAAGGGGGCTGTTCTCCCTGCTCCTGTCCCTCACCAGCTCTCTGATATTCAGGGCTTGTTTTTGGATCTGAAGCGTGATGGTGCGGGGTTGGAGAGCGCAGCAGAGAGGCAGCGAGCAGGCGTGATGCTGGCCCCCTGGACCACAAGGACATTTCCATTCTCAAACTCACTGCACGATGCTCCTCTTTGTCCCAGTCCTTGCTGGTTTTGTCTCCCACACATAGGCTTAATGTGACGTGGAGGGGAACCCAGGCATTGGTGGGCTGTATAGGTTTGGTGACACAAGATCCTTTCTAGGGAGACTTGCAAGCTCTGTTAATTACATTGATACCTAAGTGGCATCCCTCCGTCACCTAAACCCAAGACAGCAATGGCAGCGAGCACCTCCGAGGAGCACTTCAGCATGAGGTTGAGGATTAGGTTGGAGGTGGCAAACGTAGCTCTACCCTGCAGCCCCCACCACCACGCTTTGTGCTTTCGGAGTGAGGTGTTGGAGTCTAACAAGCATCAAACTACAGATTTTGAGCTGAATCCAAATGCCAGTCCCCCCACTGGGGCTATCAGATCTGGATTGTTTATTTCAGTCACTTACTTACATTAGATACAAAAATCAAATGTTAACACATACACACTGCCATGTACTGATAGCAGTAAAGCTAATAAGAAAAAGGCCTGGCCTAAAATAGCATGGCATCGCTTAGAAGTGAAAATAGGAGTACAACACACTATCTCTAAACTTCCCAAAGTTATTTGGTGTGTTTTCACCTTGCAACGCCACATTTAATCCCTGAACAGTCTGTGTTTGTGAGTTGTTATTAGCTGCATCCCCAGCTGCAGTATCTGTCACAAAGCCTTCACACCTCTGAAAACAAGGCCAGTTTTTAAGTACCTGCTGCAGGCCAGAGGGCAGAGAGGGGAAAGTGATTCCAGTTTTAATGCACAGAGGGCAGGTCCCACCTAACAGCAGACCTCATTGGGCTTTTCAAACTTAACCTTCAACATGCTGATATGGGCACACAGTCTGACAATAATAGTGTCTTGGGGTTGTATGTACAGGAATGGAGATTTCTGCAGAAAACATTTGCAGACTTAGTACCAAATGCGGCAGCAAATTTGGAGACGTGGATTTGGGGTTGTTTTTTCCTTTCCAGAAGGGACTGCAAAGTGCATCTGTTAGAGCTATCTGCTGGCCAGAGCTCGAGATGTGGAACATCTTTGTGCAGTTGAACTTCACAGAACACATGAAGCCATGGCCATGGGGACAGTGCCATGCACAGAGGCAGAGCCCAGCTCCTCCACCCAGAATCACACGGAGGGGTGATGATGTGTTGCCGCTTGTCCACTTCCCAGTACTCTGACACCAGGCCCCTTGCAATGCCAGTGAGAGTGGGCTTGTTCCTTAGGCAGAGGATGCAGTAATTCGTTTATTTTTGGCTGTTCCATAGGCTTTTTCTCCCATGGCACTGTGGCATCTGCAAATAACTTCAAATACTGCCACACGCTTACTTTACAGACAACACAAGAGAAGATCGAGATAGATACACAAAACCACTGACAAGACCAGTAATACCACCCTCACCTTCAGGACCATGCCAGCCTGCAGTCACTTATTAGCCTGGCTGTTGTTTTACTGAGGCCAAACCACTTGGTAAAAGCAGGTAAAAATAGGACTGCTGGCACACCCATTCCCCAAGGCTTTTCCTCTCAGCCTGTAACATTTTTGGAGCAAGAAGCTGTGCAATTATTTTGTTTGTGATGTATTTAACACAACAGCATCCTGACCTCAATCCCCAAAATAAAGCCATGGTGCTATTGGCATGCACTGTGTGCTGGTGAGCAGAGCCCACCCACCTTCCCCAGCGTGGGATGTTCAGATGATGTTCAACCCCTTGGTGCCTTTAGATGTAGGCAAACAAGGGTGCTGTGCTGGATGGCAGCCTGTAAGTAAACTGCCTGCGTAGCTCATACAGACTGAGGTGGGTGACACACAACTCTCACCTTCTCCCACCCCAAATGCTGCACTACAGGACAGACACAGCTTCCATACCTCTCCATCAGGAGGCTTTTCCTTAAAGTCTAATCAGATGGTCATTATTATTCACTTTCATCCAGTGAAAGGCATGATTTTCAGAACATTATCATTACAAAAATACTATAATTAACAAAGGGAGGCTGGATATCCTATTCTAGCCACTGCCCCCCTTATCTTGCCTGCCTCTGCATGCTGAGCAGCCGTGATTACCCCAAATGAAAGGACACTGGGGCAGTTTTTCCATGTAGCTGTAGCCATCATGGTCTCACCTCCCTGGGCAGCACTAGATCAGCTCAGCTTTGAAGACATTTACTGGGTGCTAGCCTGGAGGGCCACACACTGAAGGCAGGGATGCCTGCGTCTGTATGTATGTCCCATGCACAGGTTAAGCGAAGGGGCGGGTGGATGTGAGCAGAAGGTGGGTGCCGTATATCACTGCCTCCTATTTTTCTGGAAGCAGCTCTCAAAAAGCCTCATCTTCAAAGAGCTCTCTAAAGCTTCTTTGAAAACAAAATGATTAAAGGCTATTTTCCCTCTCTTCCAACATCAGACATATCTCGCACCGCATCCTTGCTTTCACCCCTTATTATGCATATTATTTCACCCCTTAGTATTTTCCACAGCTCCCACTTTTGCGTCAGGGTGGAAGTTACAACTCCGAATTAAAAGCAAAGTTCATTACCACACATCAAAGTAGGCACCATGCCCTGGCCAGGCCTACCCTTCCTTTTATTTATTGGGGGGGCTGGCTGCAAGGTGTTTACAGATGTCAGCTCCCAGGGGTTTGTATGGCAAGCT